>NC_035108.1:232192191-232493367 GCF_002204515.2 Aedes aegypti | reverse complement strand
TCCAGGAAAATACAATTTCAAGCTGGTGAGAATTGTAATCTTCTGAGGTAACCCACCCTCACTATCAGACCCTTGAATGTGCAATGTAGATTAGTATATGGGAAATGCCATTGACGGTTTGTGAGGACGGTTTCCATATAGAATGGCGGCCAAAAATATTTTTGCCATCTCATGTCATATCTATGAGTTTTGTGATACAAATTTCATATTTTGTTTTCAATGAACAAGTTTTCAAGACCAACTTTTCAAAATAGCTTATAGCAAAAAAAATCGTTTTTTTTCTAATGGTGCATATAGGCCATTAATGCAATTAACGTTGTGAAAACTATTAATAAAGGTTACATAATAATGATGATATGGATCATTTAGCGATATTCAATTATCCCCTGAAATTATTTTTAGCTGATATTAAAGAAAAAAAAGGCAAAAATATTGAAAAAAGTCATTCAGCCCTAACTAAAAAAGTGCAAATATGTGCAGCTAAATTCTTTACGATCCTTTAGTTTACATCTTTGAATAACCTTGGAAATTAATTTTAGCCTTGGACAACTTAGCTTAGCTTAGCTTAGACTGACTACACATATCAATGGTTGCTATTCCGTGATTGACCGAAGTCAGTGAAAATGCACAAAGAATCAACTAGAAGATCGGCTGGGATTGGCCATAATCTTCTTCAGTGTGCATAATTCAGTGCCTCTATTTACATGGTCAATAACGGCGCCGGCCACGTCCTTGCAGTCAGGTGGGATTGGGGGAAGGAATGTTAGTGTGTAACCTTTGCTATTTGGAGACCGTGTTTGCCTCTGCATCTCCACAAAGGTTACTGGGAGGGATGTTTGTTAATGGGGAGGATCGTTGGGTCACAGGATTCACTTTGATAAGCGATTAGACCATGATAAATAATTATTGGTGAGATATAAACATGCTAATATGTGAATATAATATTTTCATTTGATATAAACAATATCTATGTAGAGAAAAATTATGCCGACACTTGACGTGACGAACCTTTCAAAGTATGTTGAATAAAGTGAACCTTTCGCCAGTCTACACTCGAAGTGTCGAACCATTCAAAGTTATTTTTTTAATTACAAAAATAAAGGTAAAAGAAAGAAGGTTTTTTGAAAAAAAAAATAAAATTAAGACATAAATAATTTATGAATCAGAGTTTATGTCGACACTCACAGTGACGAACCTTTCATAGTTTGTTGAAAAATCATATTTACGTCTCACCGTTGTAACGATTAAAGGTGCAGTCATACATATTTTAAAGATTAGAAATAGTAGCATGAAACGAGCTCACCAATTGATCCGTCATCCTTGAGCAGCAACAATCCACTTTCAGCTTCACTCGTTTGCTCGGCTATATAAAAGCACTCAGAGAAAACAGGTGCGCGACCCGAGAGGGAAAACAACTGACGACTGCTCGGGCTTTCTTGACGCACTGCCCAGGAGCAAGCGTCAACGTCGAAAGATCAAAAAGGAAATAATCGGACGCGGCATTTTTTCACTTTACTCGACCGACGCGCGACATGTTTGATCCTGCCCTCGTCACCCGCTCTCGCAAGAGCAAGCGTCAAGGTCGAAAGATCAAACAGAACTCTTAATTTTAGCCTTGGACAACTTAGGACAAAAAAGTATGGGATGTGAAAAATTTCGGTAAAAATCGAATATGTTTTTCCAGTGTAGTCCCCACATTTACCTAATCTAAAGTACGATTTTTTTTTCATTTTTTTTCCAGGATACCGTAAAATGGGGCGAATAGAAACACTCTCCGACATGTTTGAATGTGTACAACTTAATCCGTGTGGATAAACACCAATTTTATTAGCCTCAAATATGGGTCGCCTCTTCCTTTGCTGAGACCCCAATTGCTGTTAAAAAATAAAAATTATATCGTACAAAGATTTATGAAAATGTTGTATGTTTCTATTCACCCCGCAATGGGGCGAATAGAAACACTGTTCAGCAAATATCCATTCTTTTGTTTATTTTAATGGAAAAATAAACTATTTTCCTTGAAAAAAATCGAACTGTATTTACTTAGCAAAGACAAAAAAATAAATTATCAAAAACAATTTCAATTTTTGATCATGTTAGAAATCGACAAACTGTTTCAAACTATCGAAAATAGTTGAGATTTCAATATTTTCTTCTTCATAAAAAAATTTATGAAAAAAGTAGCAAACTTTTTAATTTGATACTATATTGCTATTGAACTAATAAAAAATATCTATATATCAGGAGGTTTTTAAAGTTTATCATTACATAATAGTCGTATTTCTAACTGTAGGTCGCTTTGTTTCTATTCGCCCCACTTTTTCTATTCACCCCGTTTTACGGTAGCTTTTTAGTAAGCTTTCGAACAGAAATATATGTATGAAATATTACGATTCTACAGTATATTCCATCCAACGGATACCTTGTATTTGTACTGAATTCTTTGTTTTTCTTGAAAACTCCAACTTTGGCATACTGTGTTAATGAAACCACAAAAGATCGTGCTCTAGTATTCCAGGAATATCTTAATATAAATGTTTACTATGTATTGATGTACCAGAAGAACCTATCAGAACAAGTCATTTTTTTTTTTATTTTTGGCCACCTGATCGCCCATAGTGAGGGTGCGTGCGTGGCTGCGGATAGGAGCAAAGGGAGATCAAAAGCATATACTTAAAATAATAGAGCAAAAAGCCGTCCAATGAATGGTGGATGATAGTGGCAGTAATGGAGATAATGTAATACGATCTCTTATGGTGTTCTAGTACTATAAATTGTTTCACTCGCTGTGAAATCTGGCCTTGATAATATCAACAGTGACTAATCAGTTAATAAACAGAATATAAATAATACATAATACTTAATGAACAAAATACAGACTCACTGTAGTAAAAAATAATAGCATCAATTTTCTATGCTTGACAAGGTTTAGAAGACCATCAATGAGTGACAGAACTACCTATTTCTTTTTTTTTTTTTCCTTCTAAGCAATGGGGGGATAATCTGCTCAACAGACTCCGGACCGAGGTCCGGGAGTGTGGGGTTGGGGACCATTTACTACGTACAAGCAGTAAACAGGACTACACCCCCGACCCACTAAACCATTTCCATTGCCGCCAAACCCTTCGTCTCTCCGGGACCACCAAGAAGGCATTGCTTCGGAGAGGGGCTATTGCACATCGCATCCTCCAGGTTAGCTGCGTAGCCATGCAGCAACGAACATCGATGACACGCCTTTGGGGGTCCACCAAGGTAGCATGCTGGCGCATTGCCAGCTTCCCGGGTGGTCCTCACCTCCCGTTGTCCGCTGAAGGCGGGCAGGGTCGACCACTAAGCCCGCGCCCAGCTGCACCGCAGGTATCAAGAACTGATACTGCGGGCTTCGCAATTTGACCTACTGAAGGCTCAGGCCCTATCAGCTAGCACCAGCTGGGATTGCTGACGAAGGGGCCTCCACCTGCCCCGAACAACCAGAGGCTCGTATCCACCCAGTAGGCCGGCGCCACGACAGCAGCGCTACCAGGATGTTCTCCCCGCGGCCACTTAATCGCTGTAAGGGTCGATCTCGACCGTAGGGCACCGGTATGACCTACGTAGCCGACTGCGAACCCTTGGACCACCTGTTGATTAGCGTCTGCACTAGTCACTCCTCGAGTCCACACGCCACCTCCTTTGGAGTTCCGAGACGATGTGGGTGATAGCCGATGAAACGGCATTCCAGCCAAACTCGTCTGCACACATCCTCTGGACCAAATTGTCCGGAGTCGTGTCCCGACCGCATGTGGCAAACATGCGGTCACGCATTGTGCGGAAACGCGGGCACACGAACAAAACGTGTTCCGCCGTTTCCTCTAAACCTGCACAAACTGGACATTCGGGAGAACCCGCATGACCGAAACGGTGTAGATATTGTCTAAAGCATCCATGACCCGAAAGGACCTGTGTTAGGTGGAATGTTAGTTCCCCATGGCGCCTATTGACCCAGATATCTAACCTCGGAATCAACCTGTGATTCCACACTCCCTTAGTGGAACTGTCCCACGCACGCTGCCATTTGACCATGGAGGCCAGTCTGGCAGTCCTGCGTATGCCTCTTGTGCCGCGCATTTCGAAGCACTCTATGTCTTCCATGATAAGGATACCAATAGGCATCATACCGGTGATGACACAAAGTGCATCGTGTTACACGGTACGGTACGCGCTCGCAACCCTCAGGCACATTAGCCTATAAGTACTCTCTAGCTTGCTACGGTAGCTATCGGTACTCAAAGCCGTGCCCCAAGCCGGGCCACCATACCTCAGTATGGACGAGGCGACACTGGCCAGAAGCTTACGCTTGCTGGCGTACACCGCAGAGCTATTGGACATCATCCGGGACAGTGCCACAATAGCTGTGGAGGCTCTCTTGCAGGCATAATCGACATGGCTACCGAAGGTAAGCTTGTCGTCGATCATCACCCCCAAGTGTTTGACGGAGCGCTTCGAAGTGATTGTGCAGTCGCCTACACTGATCACCGCTTGCTGCACCGACTTTCGGTTGTTGACAACAACAGCCTCAGTTTTGTGGTGAGCCAATTCCAGTTTCCTGGAGCTCATCCACTCCTCCACAATTGCGATCGAGTGGGCTGCAGTCAATTCCACTTCTTCGATCGATTCACCGTAGACCTCCAGCGTAATATCGTCGGCAAAGCCAACGATGACCACACCCGCCGGGAATTTTAATCTCAACACCTCGTCGTACATGACATTCCATAACACCGGACCCAGGATGGAACCTTGCGGGACTCCTGAGGTTATGTGAAAGCACTTCCGACCCACCTCCGTGTCATAGACTAATACCCGATTCTGGAAGTAACTTCCGAGAATCTTGTACAGGTACTCGGGTATCCCCAGACGCAGGAGCGCATCAGCAATAGCCGCCCAGCTGGCACTATTAAATGCATTCCTTACATCCAGAGTCACTACTGCGCAGTAGCGAATACCCCTCCTCTTACGCTGGAGTGCTATCTCAGCGGTTTTCTTAACCGTCAGAATAGCGTCTACCGTGGACCTCCCTTTCCGGAAGCCGAACTGGTTGCCTGAGAGACCATTTACACCCTCGGTGTACCTCGACAGTCTGTTGAGGATGATCTTCTCGAGCACTTTCCGCACCGTGTCAATCAAGCATATTGGTCTATACGCCGACGGGTCACCGGGTGGTTTCCCCGCCTTTGGCAATAGTACCAGGCTCTGCCTCTTCCACGCATCCGGAAATACTCCCTCGTCCAGGCATATCTGCATAGCAGATCTGAACATACCGGGAGCCTCCAAGATTGCGACTTTGAGGGCCAGGTTTGGAACTCCGTCCGGACCTGGTGCCTTCCCCATGCTTAGGGATTTTGCAATCCCTACAAGTTCCTCATCAGTTACTCTATCCTCGTCGCCAGCCCCAATCCCCGGCTGTCCTACAAAAGGAGGCCATGGGCTAGGGTTGTGGCGCGGGAAGAGCCCCTCGATGATCCCCTCCAGCATCTGTGGAGATTGCTCCGTAGGAGCAATTGCACCTCTTGTCTTCGCCATTACGATCCTGTAGGCATCACCCCACGGGTTCGCGTTGGCACTCTGACAGAGTCCCTCGAAGCAGGCCTTCTTGCTTGCCCTTATCTCGGACTTCAGCGCGACTTTGGCAGCGGTGAACACCGCCCGTCGTTCTTCACGCTCCTGCTCGGTACGTGCTCGCTGCATCCGTCTCCTGGCCCGTAGGCAGGCACGGCGCAGGTTCGCAATAGCTTGAGTCCACCAGTATGTCGGTGGTCTCCCATTTGCATCGCATGCACGCGTAAGCACCGCTACCAGTTCGTCCCCGCTTAGGCCGAGTAGGTTACGCTCACGGCGGAGCGCCTCCCTAAGTACTTCATCATTGAAGTACGATGTCTTCCACCTACGAGGGCTTGGCCTTGACCTAGCCGCTTCCTCAACCCGCTGCCTGCTGTTGTTGTAGTCGATACTGTAGCGAACCGCCAGGTGGTCGCTGTGAGTGTAGGCATCGTCTACCCTCCAGTTCGAACTACTCGTTAGGCCAGGACTACAAAAAGTAACGTCGATAATCGACTCCACTCCGTTACGGCTGAAGGTACTTTTGGCACCAACATTAGCCAGATCGACATCTAGCACGGCCAGTGCCTCTAGCAGGATTTGACCTCGCTGGTTCGTGTAACGGCTTCCCCATTCCACGGCCCAGGCATTGAAGTCACCCGCTATTACAACTGGCCTTCGCCCTGACAGCGCGGTCGTCATACAGTCCAGCATCTGCGTGAACCGCTCGGTCGACCAACTCGGAGGCGCATAGCAGCTACAGAAGAGGACCCCGTTTACTTTGGCGATCACGAAGCCCTCGTAGGTAGTAGACACCAACTGCTGGACAGGGTATTTACCCGTTGTCCATATCGCCGCCATTTTTCCGGATCCATCCACGACCCAGTTGCCGTTGCCGGCGGGTACTCGGTATGGGTCCGATATGATGGCGATGTCCGTCCCCCACTCAGCAACTGACTGGTACAGCAGTTGCTGAGCTGCGTCACAGTGGTTCAGGTTCAGCTGCGTTACCTGCACTGTGACTTTTCGTTGATGGCTCGTTTGAAGGTCGGGCACCTTGAGCCTCCCGTTGGGTGATTGTTGTTCACGGACTTGCCGGAACAAATCAAGCACTTGGGAGGGTTCTTGCAGCCTAGTGCCTTATGACCTTCCTCACCACAACGCCTGCACAACTAAGTCCTATCAGGGCCTTTACAGCCCCAGGACTTGTGTCCAGGTTCCCTGCACCTAAAGCAGATCACTGGTTGCTCATGTATGTTCAGTGAACATACTGACCAACCAACCTTGATTTTACCTACCTTAGCGGACTTATTTGCGTCTGCCACAGGTAGGTGTACTAAGGCCACCTGAGTACCTGCCGGACCTTTCCGTAGCTGAACGGCGGTGGTGGGCACCTGCACTTCGCACTGTTGCCGCAGTGCCGTGACGAGCTCTTCTGCTTCAGTGATCTCGTCAAGGTTCATCACCTTCAGAGTCACTGACTGCGTCAGAGCCCTCACTTCAACACCAGCGCCAAGGACCTCTTCCGCCAAACTTTTGTAGGCGGCGCCCTTGCGCTCCTTGTCGCGCTTAAGCTCGAGGATCATTTCACCTGTACGAGTGCGTCTGACACTGCGTACGTCGGCTCCTAGATCCGCAAGCTTCGCGTCACTGCGCATCGCCTTCAGGACTTCCGAGTACTTGGACTCTTCCGTCTTTATGATGATCGCATCACCCTTTTCGCGCTTGGCACCTACCCTCCTACCTTTCTTAGGTCTGGTATCCCTGCGCTCCTGATTCTCATGTTTCTTCTTCTTTTTCTTCCTCACTACGGTTGTCCAGGGGGCGTCCCCCCCCTGCTCCGCCCTGACCTGTGGTGATGGAGGACCTCTCAAAGGTCGCAACCCCCTGTTCCCATCACTCCGTGAGGGGCCAGCCTTTTCGGGCCTACCCTTCTCGGCTTTCCGGGACGCCTGGCTGGGGTCCGATTTTCCGGCACTTCTGCCGGTTTTCGGGGTCAGTATCCGCCTGGCCTTACGAGCGCCGCCGGGTAGCTCCTCCCCTGACGGCTGCCTCGCGCGCTTCTGCGATTGCTTGCTGTAAGCATTCGCTTCCACGCTTTTGGGGCTGCCCGCGAAAACGAAGGGTTCCGTCTGGGTAGACTTCGGCACCTTCAGTTCCACGGGTTCTGCCGCAGCCACAGTCACCATGTGTTCAGCATGGTTCTGCTTGGCCGCCAACATTGACTTACGAAGTCTAAGCAAGGCCTGCTTGAGGTCCTTGCTGATGTTAGACTTCGAGGACGCAAAGTCAATTATGGAGTCGAGCTGCTGTGCAGCCACTTCCATCGCAGAGAGCCCATCTCTACTTTTATTGATGGCCCTCATCAACCACGCTCCATCCATAACTTCACCCGATGCGTTAGCCGGGGATGAAATATGGGTTCCAGCACTGGCACTACGTGCACTGCTGCCTCCTCCTGCTTCTACTCTCCTCAACGGAGATCTAGCTAGCCCACTTCTTGCGAAGGGGTTCGCTTCCCTACTACTGCTACTACCTGCACTTCCACTACTAATCTGATTGTTGTTTGAATTTGTACTCATTTTGGATCCCACGAGTAGCACGGGAAAAGAGGTCAACCACGCCAGAGCCCTGCATTAACGCGGTAAGGGACAAAATACTGTGAGGGGTGCCCAGGTGCCCCACAGGCTCCGTTAATGGCCGAACATCTTTTTCACCCCTTCGACCATTCATTCCTCAGCACGGTTTTTCGCATCACACCTTGAATTGGGGTTACCCCGTTTGGTGGACTCTTACCACCGGAACGGGTTGTCCGTAGTTCTATTCTGGACGCCGGAACTACACGGCCAACAGAACTACCTATTAGGGAAGCTACATCAGCTTAGTCTATACATATACAAATGTTGATTATATGTATGGTCAGGGCCTACCTTAGCCGACTGGTTAGAGTCCGCGGCTACAAAGCAAAGCCATGCTAAAGGTGTCTGCATTCGATTCCCGGTCGGTCTAGGATCTTTTCGTAATGGAAATTTCCTTGACTTCTCTGGGCATAGAGTATCATCGCACCTGCCACACGAAATACGAATGCGAAAATGGCAACTTTGGCAAAAAAAAAATGAATAAATGTTTTTTTTATTATTTTGTATAGTAGGGCACAAAGAAACTTCAAAAGCCTGGTCTGTTGTGTGTTGGCACGGTGTGAGACATGCAGTCTCAACCTCTAGCTGTTCTGCTAGTTCGCTGTTGGAGCTTAATGTCGCCTAAAACGTTGCTCACTACAACATTTCTAAGGTGTCTCTGCGACTACTCGTTTTGCCCAATTGGCGGTTGTAGATCTCGCCGGAGCTTTGGACAGCTTTCTGTGCGTCGACGCACACTTCCCTTGGGCTGGCCTCGCGTCAGAGCCCTGTTGAACTTCTACTGGACTCGTGTGCATTTCGTTGCTCTATGACGACTCGTTCTCCGCTGCTGCTGTTCGAGCTCTCCTGGTTGACCGAGGTCGGTCCAGCGATTCCGGTCGGAGGATGACTTCCGGTTCACTGGCGCAGCGACGACCCAAAACTGATTCGTCACGATCGATGCTACTCGGCCTAGCCCCGACAATGGAGCTAGCCTACTCCGGCTACGCGCTTCGATACTGGCCGGTGGAGTGCCGAAGTCAGTCCAGAGATTCCGGTTGGAGGATGGCTTCCGGTTCACTGGCGCTCCGACGATTCAAGCCGGGTATACACTACGTATTACTCATAGTAGTCCCCGGCGGTGGATCTATTCTACTCTGACGAAGATTTCTTCCCCGGCGGCGGAAGATCTCCCGAACTGATGCTATCTGGGCAGATGCCGAGGTCGGTCCTGCGATTCCGATGGAGAAAAACTTCCGGTTCACAGGCGCCCGACGTTCGTTACCGGTGCTACTACGCGATCTACTCAATTAGTCCCCGACGGTGGACTTAGCATACTCCGAAGCTGGCCGGGCAAATGCCTAGGTCGGTCCTGCGATTCCGGTGGTGTTTCGCGAACTACTCAGCTAGACCCCGGCGGTGGACTCAGCCTATTCTGACTCCACGTTGGACGGCCATGTGCCAGAATAGGTTCTGCAATTCCGGTTGGAGGATGATTTCCGGTTTGCAGGCGCCCCGACGACTTGTTACCGATACTACGCTACGCCCACTCTACTCGATCTAGTCTCGGACGGAGGATCTCCGATCGCTGCATCTCCTTTGTAGCGACGACATAATCTGCGTTATCCCTCTGTTCAGCGCATTCCAGGTGCTTTCATGCTGGCACAGGTTCTGCACGATGTTGTCCGGATTTAGGACGCTTGCGGTTTCTGACATCATCTCGCTTCCTGTATCCCTGAATCGAGGGCAGTCGAATATGACATGCTCCGCGGTTTCCTCGATATTTGGACTGACTGGACAATGTGAAGACTCTGCGTGTCCGAATCTGTGCAGATATTTCCGGAAGCATCCATGGCCTGACAAAAACTGGGTCAGGAAGAAGTCAACTTCTCCATGTTTTCTGGTCGTCCACACCGACACGTTAGCAATGAGCCTGTGGGTCCACTTTCCTTTCTCCGAGTTGTTCCACTCCTGCTGCCACCTCGCCATTGTATCCATTCTTTATTAACTTTATTTATTTGTCATAGTCTTGAATCATAAAAACAATTCCACAGACACACAGTTACACTATTAAACGAACGAAAACATTTATCCAACGGATTATTATATCCGTAGGAAGTCCTATGATGTCTAACAAACAGCAGATCACGTTTACGCAACTGACGAGATGGAGCATACAGGGACCCATTAAGTAGCAATGATGGACAATCAACATTACCTACTAACAAGTCGAAAACAAAAAGACTCTGTAATTTAGTTCTTCTGTCTGCGAGTGTTTTCAGAGCGACGAGGTTGCAGCGGCTTATGTAATCCGGGAGATCGGTTGGATGTGTCCAGGGCAGCTGGCGAAGGACGTATCGAATGAAGCAGCGTTGAACTCTTTTCATCCGGATAATCTGCGTAGTATGAGCGCAGTCTAATCGATGGAGGAGAGTAGAGTAGTAGAGTTCCACGAAGTAGCAATACCGGCAATCGTAGTCATGAGTTGGACGGACCAGCTTGCCGACCGCGCGTTACATATGATAATCGTTTGCATTGATACGAAGAATCAGTGGCATGAATCCTGGGATCATTCCGGCGATAACGCCCTACTGCTTCAGACGATATTGTGCGGTAGGCACTCGCCACCCGTTTAGCCATGAGTGCGAACGTACTTACCAGCTTCTCTCGGTTACGTTTGATTCCCAACCTTGCAGCCCAAGCCGGGACTCTGTATCTCAATATGATATGACCATGACCCGGTCGCCAGAAGATGTCTCGTACTGCTTCTTGGTCCTCCAATGTTTCATGATCCTAGCTACAGTGTTAACTGCTTTCGCTAGCTTTTTGCAGGCATAGTCTACGTGGCTGTTGAAGTTTAGCCTGTCGTCGACCATTACTCCAGGATGCTTTAGGGAGCGTTTCGATGGGATTGCGTGTCCTTCGACGTTGATCTCAAACTGCTGAACCGCTTTGTGATGTGCAGTTAATAACTGTGGAAGTGCTCATTGAACACTAAGCTGAAAAGAAGCCTTTTTCCCAGTGAGGACGTAATGCCACGAAGAAGAAGAAGAAGTAAAATCATTGCAAGTTCACGCGATCCGCACAGACTGTTACGGCTATTGTCTATCCATGCTCCAACTTTGGACTGACTTGCGCTCTTGTTGACCCACCAAATGCTGCAAAATATCAAATATCAAACGTCCGAAAAAATATCAAGTCGAAGGGCCATGATATCATTAATCCGATAATTGGAAAACTGTTTCTTAATGGACTGAACACCCTGATTGTGATCCTGAAAAAAAATCTTGAGAAAGTGCCTACAATGAGACTTGTTGTAATTTCACGAGTAACTTGTTGTAACAGCCAACGAATAAAATAAAATAAAAATATCCATAGATTATGTGAATGTTATTTTGAATTATGTTTGTTGGTGGTGGTTTGTCCCTAGTGATAAATCCTACCTCCGTTCTGGTCACGATCTTCAGATTATCGTGTTTCGTCAACATTCTTATTGATAAAGTGGGGGGGCATGCTTGAAATGGGGTTTGAAAGAAAAGAATGTCAGAACAGGTATCCACCGGCGACGCCAAACGGACCAACGTAATGTGGTGTAATCTGGGATTTGTGGATTGAATACTGATATTTTTTGCCAAGCATCAATATGGGTGACTTCCGAGGATAGCGAAACGTAAGAGGGGTTATGACAAGGTTGTGGGTAAATCCATCACATTAGGGTTGTGACTCTGTGTCTTGTCAGGAATAGGGTCTGATTGGTATTGTAGTATGCAATAGAGTTCGGAATTGATAGACAGACTTTGAGGAAAGAAGTTTTGAACGTAAGGCAGCAGCACCTTGGATCTTGGAGGGCGTTGGTCTGGAGAGTTGGGCAGCTGTTTATGCTGGGTTACATTACGTAGAAAGTGGAATCTGTTATGCTTCGCATAAATTATGGGAAGTATTTGAAAATGGTTTCTTGTTCAGATTGTGTAACGCAAGAAAGAATCTTTAGCTCGGCGTTATATTAGGAGGTTATTATAGTGCAGGGTCGAAGAGAGGATAAATATTTGATCACTTAAACTTTACGCTGCAAGATATTCGTAGTCGTTTTTCGTTTTTTTTTTCTGATGTACAGGTATAAACAGGTATATTTAGCCTAAATAATGAACAATCATACGCGTAGAGCCTACGGGTCATGAAGTTAGGATTGAAATCAAAATAATATTGCGCATTTCTTTCACACCACAGGATTATCGCAGAAGTTTTTACATGTGCGGAGGTGCCGGTAGAGGTGCGCGATTGCGTCGAGTCGGGTCGGTGTTTTCAGCGGACTCATATTTCGCAAATCGAAGAATGAGTGCTCTGAGGGCATCAACATGATTCGATGCGGTCCCACACTTTTATTTGTGCTTTTGCACTTGTATTATTGAATAGGAATACTTTGTGTTAGGGAAAGTGGAGGAGAATAAATTATGATTTATTAGAATTTTCTAATAGAGGCAGAGTTCACATGTTACTTAGGTATTTGAAAGCAAATGAGAACCACATTAAATAAGGCTGATACAAATATTAATTTTCTTTTATGTCACCCCCCCCCCTTCGAAAATTCGAAAATTTTGAAGGGGAGAAAAAAAAAAGATTCATCATTTTTTTGACATTAGTTAGGTTTTTTCAAAAGTAAAAAAGTAAAAAACAAGTAAAATAATGATCCAGAGGACGCTTAAAAACAGTTTAACAATTATCATTACAAATAAAAATAAAAAAAGCTTTTTTTTTCAGTTTAATTTTTTAGTTCCTTATTTATTTTTATCCCCCCCTCGTACCTTCCAAGTGGTCTCGGACATAAAAGAAATTTAATATTTGTATCAGCCTAATAGATAAACACTAATGCTCATATTTTTATATTTTTATATTTTTCATTTCATCACGGTCCTCATTGCCCGAGCGGAGTCGACAAAACTCGAGGTGGATAGAATCGACGGAACTACGATACGGAAAAGAAACAGATGAGAAACTATCGATACATTTATTCAACTATAAAAATCACGTTTTAACGTAATAACTTTATTTCTTTCTTCTCGTTCCAGCAATCCAACAGCCAAACCATTTCTACTATCTTTTTATTTATTTATTTATTTCTACCATTTCTACTATCTTTTCATTTCCTCTTCGTTACATTTATAGTCCCTCTGGTACTGAATCGAATGGCGCATTCCGCTTTTATTAGCGCTGTCTTTGCTGTACGTTGAGCATGGTGTCGGAGGTGGTGTGCTCTGTAGAACATCTGATGTGCTACACGGCACGCCACTTCCGACATTTTGTTTGGTGTGCGGGATGGGCAGTGCTGGTGATGAGGTGGAGGGCGCTATTCGGTTTAGTGGCAGAGGGACTATATCTATTTAATGTATCTGAAACTTGTGGGACCGCTTTAATTCCGGCGCCTGCTTGTGGAAGAACCCGGTGTGCTAAACGGTATATGACATGTTAACGGGGGAGGCTTGGTAGGTCCTCACCCAGCCCGTGTCTAGATTGGCGGATAATTGTCTGCCAGGGTGTGGATTGAGCAATTACAATTACAATTATTTTGAATTATGTTTGTTCAATTGGTTCCTAAGGTCTCTCTTTCAAGCATGTGGAATTTAGTTCATATTTTTGAGTGTGTGACAGTGGCCATCCTGCCCGTCTTACCCTACTTCATCTAGTGGATGGCTCCATAAGTCTAGAATATCAAAAAGTGTTATAATAATCATTCAATGTACATTAGATTAATTGAGCTTTTTTCATTTTCCACCCCTTACAGATTCAGCCGAGAAATACTGCTGTCTAAAATTGATGCTCCGTTGTTTGACCAAATCCAGGAACTACTAGCTCTGTTGATACACTCACATCGTCAGGAACTGAATCCCCGAGCATTGCTTGCCGCTGCTCGCCCTCCTGATTTCGTTCCTGGCTACCAGCAAGACTCGTCCGAATTTCTGGGGTATTTGCTAGAAAAATTGCACGAACAAGAGAAACAGTTGATAAATAAGCGACAAAGGCCTGCAGCAACTGAAGATCAATCTCAGTTGGTAAAATTACCTTCAGAAAATCCCAACACGATGGCAATAGAACAGAACAGCATTGTCAGTGAAGCCCGTACTACTCCACAGGATACTACTTTGAATGAAACCCTACTTCGGCCAACTCTCATACAGCGAATGTTCGATGGAAAGCTGTTTGTTACATACCAGTGCGGAGTTTGCGACTCGAAAAGTACTAATCTCGATGCTATACGATCTTTCGAACTATCCTTCCCAGAATCTAACGGCATCAAAACAGAATACTCCGTGCAAAAATTGCTTGATTTTTACTGTTCCTCAGAAAAGTTGATAGGCGATAATCAATATTACTGTGATAAGTGCAAGCAACTTTGTGATGGAGAACGTTCAATAAGGATTACGAAATCGCCTAGAAATCTAATCCTAACGTTAAAGCATTTCCGGTATGATCTACACAGACACACGAGGGCAAAGCTGATGAACCAGGTGCAACACAATGAGACCATATCGCTAAGGGTCACTCCAGAGGAAGGGCATCCTTTTGTTGTACAGTACTCATTATACGCAGCAGTGGTACATGCCGGAACTAGTATGGACTCCGGCCACTACTACACATATGCGCAGGATGAACCAGACTGCTGGTACAAGTTCAATGATAACTACGTAACCGGATGTTCAGTGGATGAGTTGCACGCTCTATCTAGTCCCAATACCCCGTACATTTTATTTTATCAGATGTCCGCTCCATCCACTGATTGCACGATGAGCTTATGCATAGATGATGAAATGGAGCACAATGCTTCAGCGAATTTGGATTTGGTTTCCACTGACGATGTTCCTGATTGTCAGCTTCCCCGACTGGAAGAACTTCCTCCGCGTTTGCGAGATTTGGTTCACGTCCATAATCAAACGTACAAAGAGGAAAAGCGCATCACAACGCAAAAACGTTTCGAGGTACACCCCATGAATCGCGACACAGACGACGACCCACCGCCGAATTCTTGCGGAAGTAATTCTTTTAACTACACTAACCGATTCATCTTTTAACGTACTGTATGGAGTGTGTGCTGGGAGCGTTTAATTGTAAGCACTGATGTACTGCGAGGTGTAACATATTAAAATGAGTTATCGTTCAGAGCCCATTAATGACGACGTACTCTATGTGGTTTAACTATTTTGAAAGAACATACCTGGCTACAGACATATCCTTTGTACCTAAGGGATGAAATTGTAAACATAGATTGTTCTTATCGTAGGAATACGATTCTATAACATTCCCCAGAAAACCATTCCCCCGAAAACCATTCCCCAGAATTCCGTTCCCCAGAATGAACCATTCCCCAGAAAATCGTTCCCCAGAATGTAACATTCCCCAGAATTCCATTCCCCAGAATGCACCATTCCCCAGAAAGCTATATGAATATCCATTTTTTTTTTCTTTTTTTAATTATTGCTTTGCGTTAGTCACCTTATGTGGGGGCGCAGATTGTCGTAGCGGTAAACGCGCAGCTATTCAGCAAGACCAAGATGAGGGTCGTGAGCTCGTATCCCACCGGTCGAGGATCTTTTCGGGTTGGAAATTTTCTCGACTTCCCAGGGCATAGAGTATCTTCGTACCTGCCACACGATATACGCTTGCAAAAATGGTCATTGGCATAGTAAGCTCTCAGTTAATAACTGTGGAAGTGCTCATAAGAACACTAAGCTGAGAAGCAGGCTCTGTCCCAGTAGGAACGTAACGCCAGAAAAGAGGAAGAAGAGTCACTTATGTGACAGGCTAAGGTCTGATGTGACAAAACAAATATGTAGGTAGGAGGGTTAGGGACATAATGAACACACGGGGCGAAATGGACACCCCCTTACTCTCTGGGAATATGCATATTTCAGCAAAACTTTATAAACTGTACGAAATCTGTATTGTATATGAACGTTTTGACGGTATAAAAGTTTACGCTTTGCTTCATTTGTCCTTTGAAATTCTACTATATTTTTTTCTCAGCTTCAAATTAGTTTATAAGCAAAGCAGAGGAAGCGGTGGATTTATTTTAGAGCAAAGAAACATATTTCCATTCTATGTAAAATAAGCATTTACCTAATGTGTCCAATATGCCCATAATCCCCCTATTCATGAGTATTTTGCATATTATTATAATACACCCTTTTTTTAATACATTCCCATAAAATATACAGACTATATGTTTATTTTTGCATATATAGTGATGCACCCTTATTTCAGTGTTATCTCATTAATGATATAGGCAAAATATATCGATGGAGAGCCCATATAGCAAAAGGTCACTTGGCATAAAATAATTTGGTATAAAACCATTTGCCATCCAGCCATACTTATGCTCCTTCTTTTCAAAAAGGATGTTCTTCATGTCATGCCAAATGGTCATTGGTCAAATAACCATTATACCAAATGGTCCTTGATCATTTAATCAATCATGCCAAATGCCTTCTTTCCATTTGGTATTCTTACGGAAAATTTTGTCTATATCGTCAACAGGATAAGACTGAAAGAAGGGTGTATCACTATTTTGTGCAAAATTAAACAAGTCATTTGTAATTTAGACTTGACGCAAAGAAGGGCGTATCATTTTAATGTGCAGAATAGTAAGTTTTTATTCTGCCGAGTTTACGTAATCATTATATCGGAAACGTATAATATGATACTACGAACGTCTTTATTCTAATCGGTGTAGCCCTAAAAAGTAAGAGGTGATGCACCTTCTTAAAACATTGATGAAAAGCTGCATACATCACTACATTTGATAAAAATTGGACATACATGTGAAATTATACATTTGGAATCTACTACAGGTCGGACTCGATTATCCGGAGACTCGATTATCCGGGGACTCGATTATCCGAGATTCGATTATCCGGAATTTTAGACTCGATTATCCGTAATTTGATTTTTGATGTTCTTGTTTTTCAATTTTTATGCATAAATCTGAGATAATTTGGTATTGCAATATACAATATGAATGGTTTTTCAGTTTTGAACGTATTTAAGAAAAGGGGGGGTTTGAAAAAGTGGTTTTTTGTGTGTATGCTGGCCAAATTGTTTTTTTCTTGTAATGACCCCTACTGTTCCTAGAAATAATTTCTGGCTACACCACCGCATGATATAAATAAAACAACAATAAAAGATAATATTTAGGTTCTTTTATCGAAGATTTCAATTTTTTTCTTAGTGATTCGATTATCCGGAGGATTCGATTATCCGGAGTGAAAAAAAAATCGATACTCCGGATAATCGAGTCCAACCTGTATACCGAAAGAAGGGTGTAGCTCTATTTTGTGCAGAGTAGTGATGAGTTGTTCTTCTTCTTCTTTCTGGCGTTACGTCCCCACTGGGACAGAGCCTGCTTCTCAGCTTAGTGTTCTTATGAGCACTTCCACAGTTATTAACTGAGAGCTTACTATGCCAATGACCATTTTTGCATGCGTATATCGTGTGGCAGGTACGAAGATACTCTATGCCCTGGGAAATCGAGAAAATTTCCAACCCGAAAAGATCCTCGACCAGTGGGATTCGAACCCACGACCCTCAGCTTGGTCTTGCTGAATAGCTGCGCGTTTACCGCTACGGCTATCTGGGCCCCTTAAGTGATGAGTTGTATATTCTTTTAAATAAATATTGGATATTGTGTTTCCCCATAGACTGATCTATCAGTTTTTATAAGTGCCAATAAAAGTGAAACTACTGTGATAGTTCATTTGCAAATGAAATTTGAATTATGCGTTAAGTGTTCATAATTAGTAGCACCAATGCTAATCTTCTCATGTACTTGTAAACAACTTTGTATGGAGTTTAATTTTCAAGTTTTTTAAATAGATTATTTCAAAACTTTAAAGTAGGTATATAATTTTCTGGGGAATGGTCCATTCTGGGGATTGGTTTTCTGGGGAATGGTTCATTCTGGGGAGTGAAATTCTGGGGAATGGTACATTCTGGGGAATGAGATTCTGGGGAATGGAATTCTGGGGAATGGGTTTCGGGGGAATGGTTTTCTGGGGAATGTTATAGAATCTAGGAATACTGTTCTGTCTTACCAATACAATGTCGTTACTTTGCTTTCACTGCTCCATGAATTGAATACTATCTTCATGGTCAGGACCTGATAAATCGTGATTTGCCAACATTCGTAGGTAGTGGAATTTGGGGCAAGTGTGCCACCTTAAGAAAATTGTTCTCTAGCTTTGTCTAAAGCTTATAAAATCCACCAATTTAGCCTCATGATGTTAGTTTCACATCTTTTCATAACTACTGTGCCATTTAAAAAGAAAATAATTTCAAAAAGTATTAGTTTTGGAGCTTCTCAAATGTCATCCAAAATAACCTGTTTTTCGACAACATGGGGCAAGTGTGCCACTCATATGGGGCAAGACGGCCACCGAATGAACATCGCATATAATTCTACTTGTAATGAAATTTTATTTATTTCCTGTTAATATTACTTACAAAGCAGACGCTAATCGATAATTGAAAAATATAATTTTAAGTTTACCGTAATAAGGGGATGTTTATAACAAGGTTCAAAACATGTGTAATTCCCTTTTACTCAATTCGTATAACTAAAATGGTTATTTTTGTCTCCATTCAATACAATATATGTATTATTTTTTTATTACGGCGAATATGTATAGTATTAAACTAGATCAGCATTAAATAATGGGGGGCGGGTCTTAGATGAAAGATTCAAATTCAAACGGGTTTGAACAAAAAATCAAGAGAGCTTGCGACAAGCAGAGGAGCCTCGGATCCATATTTTGGGGAGCAAAAGTTTTTCTACCAAATTTCTTCTTTCAGCCCCATGACATTTATGTTCTATCACACATGACTATCTAAAGCTACTACATTTCTAATTCAATAAGCAAATCAGTTGGGTTTCATGATTTAATATTTGGAAATTCATGTTTGTTTCACATGACAACCTAATGTTGATACACATGTTATTATACCGTGAAATCAATGATGAAATCCATATGGCTACCACACTCAAATCATGTGGTTTTCCTCATTGCGCAAATCTATAAGTAAAACACACGACCTTGACGTGTAGATTTTTCTCAGTGTACGGTTATCCTACACGGAAAAAATTCTATGGTAAAAATAACTATTTTAGCTGACTACGCCCATTCTTAAAACTACTATGGAAATTCAGACCAATTTACTATGTATACGGTACATTCCACCACATTACTGGTACATTTGACAGGAATAATTTACAACAATCTGATCTTGACAACAGACATGGTAAAATCAAGCGCATTTCTCGGCTATCGACATGATGGAAACACCATCTTCTATGGTGACAGAGGGCTCGATTGGCTTGTCAGATAGATCGGGCCCGGGACATCCTGTCTACTGCTAATCGCTGCAGTTGATATAGGGCATGTCCATTGCCTGGCATTTCTAGTCTGCTGAAAATTGCCGGTGCGAGCGCTTAAGTTAACCCCCTAAAATGGTAGTTTTTACTGCACAATTTTTTGCGTGTAGTATCCAAAAATTCGAAAAACTGGAATGGGCGATGTTCACCTCGAATCCGGCCGGTACAAGACGAAGAGGACCGCAACGAGCTAGGTGGTTTGACCAAGTGGAGCAGGATCTTGGAAGTGTGGGGCGATCTAGAAACTGGAGGCTAGTAGACACGGACGGAGTTTGTTGATGTAACATTGTAGCGCAGGTCATGTCTTGAAGGACGTAGTGCCTTAAAAAGTAATATTTTGGTGGCAAAAGCGCATGAAAAGACATTTATAGACACAAGTTTTTATCACCTGTCGAAGGGGAGATATAGTAATTGCATATTTTTAGGGGTTTCTGCGCAATTTTGCGCCGGAAGCAGGTATGGGGACCTAGCCTCTTGAAAAAAGAATAATTTATGAGTAACCTTGTTATTTCAAAAGATATCGTGATGAAATCTGCAAAAAAAATACAACTTTGTAAAAAACACAAAAAAATGGTAAAAATCTTGAAAAAAGTTATGAAGAAATACAACAGCATATACAGTCAACTCTCCCTTACTCGATATTTTGTATCTCGATATTGAGCATTTTGCATCTTATTAGACTACTGTGCACAAAATGCACACTTTACACATCAGTTTGACAGCATGCTTGGATACTACTTAACTCTGTTCGTCTTTGTTTTGTGCGCCAAAATGCCAAATTTATGAATATTGCGGCGCTAATTTTAAATCCACATCCAGCGGCGGCGGCGCGTAATTCAAACGCAACGTCAAAATTCAAGTAGGCTTGGATTTTTTCGTTCTTCATGGTCGCAAATGTTTCAAATTCGCTAAATCTGAAGCATTTGGAGATTTTTATTATCGCTGCGTCGGTATATCGACATTTTCAGATAATCGCATTCATTACGTGGATTTATCTTGCAGAGCACAATATTTTACGAATGTTGTATGAGCTGTAGCATCCGAAGACCCCCATCCACCCTCTTCAGCATTATGAAATTTGTGAATAAGCCCTGACTTATCCACCGGTGAACTGAATTCATTAATGTCCATGAATGGAATCCGAGCCATAAACGCCCCCGAAAGAAAGGTTTAGTTCAGAATTTATACCTCTAGATGACAAGTTTAGTTCGTTCCTCAAAGTGAAGCACTTGGGCGAACCGTTATGTACCCCACAGACGCTCAGACGGTTTGACCAACATTGACTCCGCCCCCCAGGTTGATGCTCATGTTGGTGCTATGTTTGACCGTGTGTGATGCTGTTTGACGAACCAATTTGACAGTTTGTGAAACCAATTTGACGGTTGACGAATCGGTCGGCCAAAATCAAACGAGTTTGATTTTGCTCAAACCACCGATGGGCGGAGCCAAATGTTCGACGAACCGATCGTACCGTCTGTAGGGATGTTGCACGAACACCGACGTCATCATGTCAAATTGAAGCTTCGACGTCCCAGGAACTGCCGATGCAGATGGGTGGAAAGTCAAAATGCGTGAATTTACGCAGCGTCGGTGCCATCAGCGATTCACGTCGTGTCAGTCAAGATGGTTTCATAGAAGAGTGCTTGTAGCGACACAACAACGAAATCGCGACGATTTTTTGTCGCTGTCGCCGTAAAAAGTCGCGTAGATTTGGGGGAGCCTTAAAATCAGCGGTTCGGTTGATATTCAAAAAGCGCATGAAATCGACATAATAAAACACAATGGTTGTAGGCTACGCAGGGCAAAGTAAGCACCACAGAGGGGCATAATGAGCAAGTCAAGATGTGGTTGAATCTAGTTTTAAAATTTTAAAGTTTCTGTTGGACAGTAATTTTAAATAAAAATCATTGCAATCTTCTATTGCCACGATAAGTGCCCCATTTTTTTTTTTTTTTTTTTTGGTTAAGAATATGACAAAGGGATTTTTTCTTCTCATAAAATCTGTTTAATTCAATTACCGTGAAGGCCCCATACTCTGCGCACTTAAGGCTTTTCAAATTTCAAACAGCTGTAATTAATTGAAAACAAAACACAATCCTCTGAAATTTAGGGAGCAAATACTTATTGATTTTATGTATAAAGAAAAAATATAAAAGCTTCGCTAAGTAAGGATTTTTATTGCAAATTTTTATTTTTTTCTCAAGGGTGTCCGTGTTCCTAACTCTGCGTACTCATTTTTGCAATGCTCCTTATTCTGCGCATTTAGGTTCCTAACTCTGCGCACTCGATAAATTATTTATAACAGTTGAAGTATTTTACTAAAAGCATTACTAGCATTGAAATTCTGAGTTAATCTTCATTTTCTTGCTTTATACGACTTTACGTCCCCAGTGGAGCGTGGAATGTCTCTAACATAGACGTTTATAAGTATATATACTATATATATAGTATACTAAGTGAAGTGAATTTTATATATAATTCAATCCATGATAATTACTGTTACTGAATGCCATTAAGTGCAACTCTCAAAATAATCGAAATCATCATATGATTTCCAAAACATGTAATTAACTCTTTAATGAATGTTCGAATCCTCTGAGCAGAATCTCAAATAGAGAAACTTTAAAGTAGATGGAGTACCGTGTACCTTTTAATTCCGCTCCTAAATGCTTATCTTTGACAGATACGCGTATTTCGACTACCACTTGCAGTCTTCTTCAGTGTCAGTTACTCGTATCCACTGAAGAAATCGTCGCATCTCTCTACCTTAAATACTAACACCAGATAAGTACCTACACAATCAAACTACCTAGGAAAAAATTTCGACAGGAGTATACCTGTCATGTCTTGGTCAAAAATTGAAAAGGGGATAATAATAATTATACAAATCCCTAACTATCTACCTATGTATTCAAGTTCGTTTATATGTCTTAGGTACAAACTTAAATAGCCTTGATTGTCCGTTTCCTTGATCCCTATTAAGAAGTAGTGAAGGCTTTTGTTTGTAAATTTCTAAACTTTCAGCGACGTCTAGTTTCCAAGATGAAGATACGCTTCGTACGATGTCTATGTTATCGCTTGTCATTTGATGTCCATCCTGGAAAACATGTTCAGCCACTTTTGATTTAAAATCATACGCTAATCCCTTTTCTAATTCCTTGTCCGCTTTTTTTACCTCAGCAATATGTTCTTTGAATCTTATTTCTAGAGTTCGTTTTGTTTGTCCTATATAGATTTTATTACAATGGGGGCATGAAATTTTATATACTCCTGCTCTATTCAGTTTATTAATTTTATCCTTTGTTGATCCTAATCTAGATTTAAGCTGACTACTCCTACTGCTGAAAACCAAATCTACTCCATATTTTCGAAATTTCTTAGCCAAAGGCTGTGTAATCTTGGTATCAAAATTCACCGCTACTCTTTTTAAATCCTCTTTTTCGGCAGTAAGTGTTGTCATACTTTTCCTATATTTATCCCTTGCCCTCTTATCTACTACTGCTTGTATTGTACTATTCCTATATCCGTTAAGCCTAGCCGTCTCAAAAATATAATCCAGTTCATTTGATTTTCCAGTTTCACTTAAAGGAAGGGTTTGCATTCTATGTATCATATGATGAAAAGCCGCCATTTTATGCTGATAAGTGTGGTTGGAAGTACTCGGAATAACTCGCATAGTATTAGTTGGTTTCCGGTAAATTTCAAAATTCAAAGTGAGACGATTCCCTCGTAATTAGCAAATCCAAAAAAGGTAGTTTATTATCCTTTTCCTCTTCATGAGTAAATTTAATATCTTTGTGGATACTGTTAATTGCTTCTAAAATTTTTGGCAAATAATCCTTTTTGATAATGCTAAACACATCATCTACATATCTCCACCACCGCTGTGGTAACAAATCTTTCTTTTTCAAAATGCTTTCAAAATTGGCCATAAACAACTCGCTCAAAAACGGAGACAATGGATTACCCATAGGTGCACCTTTTGTCTGTTTATAAAAATTACCACGGAAGCTAAAATAGTTCTCTTCCATACAAAGTCGGGTTAATTTGATGTAATACCGAACTTTGTTTTTCCAATTTGACTCATTGTGTTGGTTAAGTAGCCATTCTTCCAAAAGGTTTATGGCTTCTTTAACTGGCACACTAGGAAATAATGCTTTAACATCAAAAGAAACCATAATTTCATCGTCTTGAATATACCCAGAAGCCTGAAGTTGGCTTGCAAACTCCTGAGTATTGTTAACCGAACGGCTTTCAAAAGGTTTGGGCATGGATTGGAATTCCTTAACCAGCCACTTTGCAAGTTTGTGTGTAGGAGACCCTTCTGCTGATATAATTTCTCTCATTTCATTGCCAGGTTTGTGAATTTTTGGCAATCCTTTAATTCTTGGTAGAACTGGATTAGAAAACTTTGAGGCGGCTAGTGTTATCTCCAAGAAGTGGCTTACATTCTTTTAAAGTTTTTTCCACATGTCTCACCATTGTGGGAAGTGGATCGACTCTAAAATGCCTATAGGGACCAGTGGTTATTTTTTCGTTCATTTGATTATCATAATCATCTTTATCCAAAATAACCACTGCATTGCCCTTGTCCGCTTTTACATAGTATACCGACTTATCCCGAAGTTCACTCAAAACTTTATCCTCATCACTATGTTGACCTCTTAATTGAAATTTGTTACCTTTTAATGACTCTTCAGTGTCATTTCTAGCAGATTCTTGAAACTCTATTGGTATTGTATGTGTAATGGCGGTTTCAACATCGATTATTGTCTGTTCAATATCTGGTTTTGTGGCAACCGCATATGCTAATCCCTTATTGAGAAGTGTCAATTGTTCTTCTGAGAACTGCTGCGTCGAGCGATTGACCACAAAACCTTCAATAGAATGGACTTTCGGCAATGCTGTTACCACTTTGTTGTGCTGCTTATTCTTTAAAATTGCTAATTTTTTTGAATGAATATCTTTCTTTCTACGTGCTTCGCACTCCTCTGCTTGTATCACCTTGGTAAGGAAAAGTGGAAATTCCCAAGGGTATTGTTTGGCCAATTTCAAATGTAAACTATAGCACTTCAATGTTTGTGAGTTCAGTTTTGAGTACAACTTCTTGATACTGGATCGTAAATATTCTGATTCCATTTTCTTAATAATGTCCTGGGGGACCTGACCTCTAACCTTAATTTTATGACTCTTCGGTGTGAGATTAAGCTTACGACACTCACTTAAAAATGCTATGTCCTTTTTTAACCCTGCGATCGACTTCTTCAGCTTGATAAAAGTATTTGATTCGGAAAGCGTGGAAGCCATTACAACTCTTTAATGAATGTTCGAATCCTCTGAGCAGAATCTCAAATAGAGAAACTTTAAAGTAGATGGAGTACCGTGTACCTTTTAATTCCGCTCCTAAATGCTTATCTTTGACAGATACGCGTATTTCGACTACCACTTGCAGTCTTCTTCAGTGTCAGTTACTCGTATCCACTGAAGAAATCGTCGCATCTCTCTACCTTAAATACTAACACCAGATAAGTACCTACACAATCAAACTACCTAGGAAAAAATTTCGACAGGAGTATACCTGTCATGTCTTGGTCAAAAATTGAAAAGGGGATAATAATAATTATACAAATCCCTAACTATCTACCTATGTATTCAAGTTCGTTTATATGTCTTAGGTACAAACTTAAATAGCCTTGATTGTCCGTTTCCTTGATCCCTATTAAGAAGTAGTGAAGGCTTTTGTTTGTAAATTTCTAAACTTTCAGCGACGTCTAGTTTCCAAGATGAAGATACGCTTCGTACGATGTCTATGTTATCGCTTGTCATTTGATGTCCATCCTGGAAAACATGTTCAGCCACTTTTGATTTAAAATCATACGCTAATCCCTTTTCTAATTCCTTGTCCGCTTTTTTTACCTCAGCAATATGTTCTTTGAATCTTATTTCTAGAGTTCGTTTTGTTTGTCCTATATAGATTTTATTACAATGGGGGCATGAAATTTTATATACTCCTGCTCTATTCAGTTTATTAATTTTATCCTTTGTTGATCCTAATCTAGATTTAAGCTGACTACTCCTACTGCTGAAAACCAAATCTACTCCATATTTTCGAAATTTCTTAGCCAAAGGCTGTGTAATCTTGGTATCAAAATTCACCGCTACTCTTTTTAAATCCTCTTTTTCGGCAGTAAGTGTTGTCATACTTTTCCTATATTTATCCCTTGCCCTCTTATCTACTACTGCTTGTATTGTACTATTCCTATATCCGTTAAGCCTAGCCGTCTCAAAAATATAATCCAGTTCATTTGATTTTCCAGTTTCACTTAAAGGAAGGGTTTGCATTCTATGTATCATATGATGAAAAGCCGCCATTTTATGCTGATAAGTGTGGTTGGAAGTACTCGGAATAACTCGCATAGTATTAGTTGGTTTCCGGTAAATTTCAAATTCAAAGTGAGACGATTCCCTCGTAATTAGCAAATCCAAAAAAGGTAGTTTATTATCCTTTTCCTCTTCATGAGTAAATTTAATATCTTTGTGGATACTGTTAATTGCTTCTAAAATTTTTGGCAAATAATCCTTTTTGATAATGCTAAACACATCATCTACATATCTCCACCACCGCTGTGGTAACAAATCTTTCTTTTTCAAAATGCTTTCAAAATTGGCCATAAACAACTCGCTCAAAAACGGAGACAATGGATTACCCATAGGTGCACCTTTTGTCTGTTTATAAAAATTACCACGGAAGCTAAAATAGTTCTCTTCCATACAAAGTCGGGTTAATTTGATGTAATACCGAACTTTGTTTTTCCAATTTGACTCATTGTGTTGGTTAAGTAGCCATTCTTCCAAAAGGTTTATGGCTTCTTTAACTGGCACACTAGGAAATAATGCTTTAACATCAAAAGAAACCATAATTTCATCGTCTTGAATATACCCAGAAGCCTGAAGTTGGCTTGCAAACTCCTGAGTATTGTTAACCGAACGGCTTTCAAAAGGTTTGGGCATGGATTGGAATTCCTTAACCAGCCACTTTGCAAGTTTGTGTGTAGGAGACCCTTCTGCTGATATAATTTCTCTCATTTCATTGCCAGGTTTGTGAATTTTTGGCAATCCTTTAATTCTTGGTAGAACTGGATTAGAAACTTTGAGGCGGCTAGTGTTATCTCCAAGAAGTGGCTTACATTCTTTTAAAGTTTTTTCCACATGTCTCACCATTGTGGGAAGTGGATCGACTCTAAAATGCCTATAGGGACCAGTGGTTATTTTTTCGTTCATTTGATTATCATAATCATCTTTATCCAAAATAACCACTGCATTGCCCTTGTCCGCTTTTACATAGTATACCGACTTATCCCGAAGTTCACTCAAAACTTTATCCTCATCACTATGTTGACCTCTTAATTGAAATTTGTTACCTTTTAATGACTCTTCAGTGTCATTTCTAGCAGATTCTTGAAACTCTATTGGTATTGTATGTGTAATGGCGGTTTCAACATCGATTATTGTCTGTTCAATATCTGGTTTTGTGGCAACCGCATATGCTAATCCCTTATTGAGAAGTGTCAATTGTTCTTCTGAGAACTGCTGCGTCGAGCGATTGACCACAAAACCTTCAATAGAATGGACTTTCGGCAATGCTGTTACCACTTTGTTGTGCTGCTTATTCTTTAAAATTGCTAATTTTTTTGAATGAATATCTTTCTTTCTACGTGCTTCGCACTCCTCTGCTTGTATCACCTTGGTAAGGAAAAGTGGAAATTCCCAAGGGTATTGTTTGGCCAATTTCAAATGTAAACTATAGCACTTCAATGTTTGTGAGTTCAGTTTTGAGTACAACTTCTTGATACTGGATCGTAAATATTCTGATTCCATTTTCTTAATAATGTCCTGGGGGACCTGACCTCTAACCTTAATTTTATGACTCTTCGGTGTGAGATTAAGCTTACGACACTCACTTAAAAATGCTATGTCCTTTTTTAACCCTGCGATCGACTTCTTCAGCTTGATAAAAGTATTTGATTCGGAAAGCGTGGAAGCCATTACAACTCTTTAATGAATGTTCGAATCCTCTGAGCAGAATCTCAAATAGAGAAACTTTAAAGTAGATGGAGTACCGTGTACCTTTTAATTCCGCTCCTAAATGCTTATCTTTGACAGATACGCGTATTTCGACTACCACTTGCAGTCTTCTTCAGTGTCAGTTACTCGTATCCACTGAAGAAATCGTCGCATCTCTCTACCTTAAATACTAACACCAGATAAGTACCTACACAATCAAACTACCTAGGAAAAAATTTTCGACAGGAGTATACCTGTCATGTCTTGGTCAAAAATTGAAAAGGGGGATAATAATAATTATACAAATCCCTAACTATCTACCTATGTATTCAAGTTCGTTTATATGTCTTAGGTACAAACTTAAATAGCCTTGATTGTCCGTTTCCTTGATCCCTATTAAGAAGTAGTGAAGGCTTTTGTTTGTAAATTTCTAAACTTTCAGCGACGTCTAGTTTCCAAGATGAAGATACGCTTCGTACGATGTCTATGTTATCGCTTGTCATTTGATGTCCATCCTGGAAAACATGTTCAGCCACTTTTGATTTAAAATCATACGCTAATCCCTTTTCTAATTCCTTGTCCGCTTTTTTTACCTCAGCAATATGTTCTTTGAATCTTATTTCTAGAGTTCGTTTTGTTTGTCCTATATAGATTTTATTACAATGGGGGCATGAAATTTTATATACTCCTGCTCTATTCAGTTTATTAATTTTATCCTTTGTTGATCCTAATCTAGATTTAAGCTGACTACTCCTACTGCTGAAAACCAAATCTACTCCATATTTTCGAAATTTCTTAGCCAAAGGCTGTGTAATCTTGGTATCAAAATTCACCGCTACTCTTTTTAAATCCTCTTTTTCGGCAGTAAGTGTTGTCATACTTTTCCTATATTTATCCCTTGCCCTCTTATCTACTACTGCTTGTATTGTACTATTCCTATATCAGTTAAGCCTAGCCGTCTCAAAAATATAATCCAGTTCATTTGATTTTCCAGTTTCACTTAAAGGAAGGGTTTGCATTCTATGTATCATATGATGAAAAGCCGCCATTTTATGCTGATAAGTGTGGTTGGAAGTACTCGGAATAACTCGCATAGTATTAGTTGGTTTCCGGTAAATTTCAAATTCAAAGTGAGACGATTCCCTCGTAATTAGCAAATCCAAAAAAGGTAGTTTATTATCCTTTTCCTCTTCATGAGTAAATTTAATATCTTTGTGGATACTGTTAATTGCTTCTAAAATTTTTGGCAAATAATCCTTTTTGATAATGCTAAACACATCATCTACATATCTCCACCACCGCTGTGGTAACAAATCTTTCTTTTTCAAAATGCTTTCAAAATTGGCCATAAACAACTCGCTCAAAAACGGAGACAATGGATTACCCATAGGTGCACCTTTTGTCTGTTTATAAAAATTACCACGGAAGCTAAAATAGTTCTCTTCCATACAAAGTCGGGTTAATTTGATGTAATACCGAACTTTGTTTTTCCAATTTGACTCATTGTGTTGGTTAAGTAGCCATTCTTCCAAAAGGTTTATGGCTTCTTTAACTGGCACACTAGGAAATAATGCTTTAACATCAAAAGAAACCATAATTTCATCGTCTTGAATATACCCAGAAGCCTGAAGTTGGCTTGCAAACTCCTGAGTATTGTTAACCGAACGGCTTTCAAAAGGTTTGGGCATGGATTGGAATTCCTTAACCAGCCACTTTGCAAGTTTGTGTGTAGGAGACCCTTCTGCTGATATAATTTCTCTCATTTCATTGCCAGGTTTGTGAATTTTTGGCAATCCTTTAATTCTTGGTAGACGGATATAGGATATAGGAATAGTACAATACAAGCAGTAGTAGATAAGAGGGCAAGGGATAAATATAGGAAAAGTATGACAACACTTACTGCCGAAAAAGAGGATTTAAAAAGAGTAGCGGTGAATTTTGATACCAAGATTACACAGCCTTTGGCTAAGAAATTTCGAAAATATGGAGTAGATTTGGTTTTCAGCAGTAGGAGTAGTCAGCTTAAATCTAGATTAGGATCAACAAAGGATAAAATTAATAAACTGAATAGAGCAGGAGTATATAAAATTTCATGCCCCCATTGTAATAAAATCTATATAGGACAAACAAAACGAACTCTAGAAATAAGATTCAAAGAACATATTGCTGAGGTAAAAAAAGCGGACAAGGAATTAGAAAAGGGATTAGCGTATGATTTTAAATCAAAAGTGGCTGAACATGTTTTCCAGGATGGACATCAAATGACAAGCGATAACATAGACATCGTACGAAGCGTATCTTCATCTTGGAAACTAGACGTCGCTGAAAGTTTAGAAATTTACAAACAAAAGCCTTCACTACTTCTTAATAGGGATCAAGGAAACGGACAATCAAGGCTATTTAAGTTTGTACCTAAGACATATAAACGAACTTGAATACATAGGTAGATAGTTAGGGATTTGTATAATTATTATTATCCCCTTTTCAATTTTTGACCAAGACATGACAGGTATACTCCTGTCGAAATTTTTTCCTAGGTAGTTTGATTGTGTAGGTACTTATCTGGTGTTAGTATTTAAGGTAGAGAGATGCGACGATTTCTTCAGTGGATACGAGTAACTGACACTGAAGAAGACTGCAAGTGGTAGTCGAAATACGCGTATCTGTCAAAGATAAGCATTTAGGAGCGGAATTAAAAGGTACACGGTACTCCATCTACTTTAAAGTTTCTCTATTTGAGATTCTGCTCAGAGGATTCGAACATTCATTAAAGAGTTGTAATGGCTTCCACGCTTTCCGAATCAAATACTTTTATCAAGCTGAAGAAGTCGATCGCAGGGTTAAAAAAGGACATAGCATTTTTAAGTGAGTGTCGTAAGCTTAATCTCACACCGAAGAGTCATAAAATTAAGGTTAGAGGTCAGGTCCCCCAGGACATTATTAAGAAAATGGAATCAGAATATTTACGATCCAGTATCAAGAAGTTGTACTCAAAACTGAACTCACAAACATTGAAGTGCTATAGTTTACATTTGAAATTGGCCAAACAATACCCTTGGGAATTTCCACTTTTCCTTACCAAGGTGATACAAGCAGAGGAGTGCGAAGCACGTAGAAAGAAAGATATTCATTCAAAAAAATTAGCAATTTTAAAGAATAAGCAGCACAACAAAGTGGTAACAGCATTGCCGAAAGTCCATTCTATTGAAGGTTTTGTGGTCAATCGCTCGACGCAGCAGTTCTCAGAAGAACAATTGACACTTCTCAATAAGGGATTAGCATATGCGGTTGCCACAAAACCAGATATTGAACAGACAATAATCGATGTTGAAACCGCCATTACACATACAATACCAATAGAGTTTCAAGAATCTGCTAGAAATGACACTGAAGAGTCATTAAAAGGTAACAAATTTCAATTAAGAGGTCAACATAGTGATGAGGATAAAGTTTTGAGTGAACTTCGGGATAAGTCGGTATACTATGTAAAAGCGGACAAGGGCAATGCAGTGGTTATTTTGGATAAAGATGATTATGATAATCAAATGAACGAAAAAATAACCACTGGTCCCTATAGGCATTTTAGAGTCGATCCACTTCCCACAATGGTGAGACATGTGGAAAAAACTTTAAAAGAATGTAAGCCACTTCTTGGAGATAACACTAGCCGCCTCAAAGTTTCTAATCCAGTTCTACCAAGAATTAAAGGATTGCCAAAAATTCACAAACCTGGCAATGAAATGAGAGAAATTATATCAGCAGAAGGGTCTCCTACACACAAACTTGCAAAGTGGCTGGTTAAGGAATTCCAATCCATGCCCAAACCTTTTGAAAGCCGTTCGGTTAACAATACTCAGGAGTTTGCAAGCCAACTTCAGGCTTCTGGGTATATTCAAGACGATGAAATTATGGTTTCTTTTGATGTTAAAGCATTATTTCCTAGTGTGCCAGTTAAAGAAGCCATAAACCTTTTGGAAGAATGGCTACTTAACCAACACAATGAGTCAAATTGGAAAAACAAAGTTCGGTATTACATCAAATTAACCCGACTTTGTATGGAAGAGAACTATTTTAGCTTCCGTGGTAATTTTTATAAACAGACAAAAGGTGCACCTATGGGTAATCCATTGTCTCCGTTTTTGAGCGAGTTGTTTATGGCCAATTTTGAAAGCATTTTGAAAAAGAAAGATTTGTTACCACAGCGGTGGTGGAGATATGTAGATGATGTGTTTAGCATTATCAAAAAGGATTATTTGCCAAAAATTTTAGAAGCAATTAACAGTATCCACAAAGATATTAAATTTACTCATGAAGAGGAAAAGGATAATAAACTACCTTTTTTGGATTTGCTAATTACGAGGGAATCGTCTCACTTTGAATTTGAAATTTACCGGAAACCAACTAATACTATGCGAGTTATTCCGAGTACTTCCAACCACACTTATCAGCATAAAATGGCGGCTTTTCATCATATGATACATAGAATGCAAACCCTTCCTTTAAGTGAAACTGGAAAATCAAATGAACTGGATTATATTTTTGAGACGGCTAGGCTTAACGGATATAGGAATAGTACAATACAAGCAGTAGTAGATAAGAGGGCAAGGGATAAATATAGGAAAAGTATGACAACACTTACTGCCGAAAAAGAGGATTTAAAAAGAGTAGCGGTGAATTTTGATACCAAGATTACACAGCCTTTGGCTAAGAAATTTCGAAAATATGGAGTAGATTTGGTTTTCAGCAGTAGGAGTAGTCAGCTTAAATCTAGATTAGGATCAACAAAGGATAAAATTAATAAACTGAATAGAGCAGGAGTATATAAAATTTCATGCCCCCATTGTAATAAAATCTATATAGGACAAACAAAACGAACTCTAGAAATAAGATTCAAAGAACATATTGCTGAGGTAAAAAAAGCGGACAAGGAATTAGAAAAAGGGATTAGCGTATGATTTTAAATCAAAAGTGGCTGAACATGTTTTCCAGGATGGACATCAAATGACAAGCGATAACATAGACATCGTACGAAGCGTATCTTCATCTTGGAAACTAGACGTCGCTGAAAGTTTAGAAATTTACAAACAAAAGCCTTCACTACTTCTTAATAGGGATCAAGGAAACGGACAATCAAGGCTATTTAAGTTTGTACCTAAGACATATAAACGAACTTGAATACATAGGTAGATAGTTAGGGATTTGTATAATTATTATTATCCCCTTTTCAATTTTTGACCAAGACATGACAGGTATACTCCTGTCGAAATTTTTTCCTAGGTAGTTTGATTGTGTAGGTACTTATCTGGTGTTAGTATTTAAGGTAGAGAGATGCGACGATTTCTTCAGTGGATACGAGTAACTGACACTGAAGAAGACTGCAAGTGGTAGTCGAAATACGCGTATCTGTCAAAGATAAGCATTTAGGAGCGGAATTAAAAGGTACACGGTACTCCATCTACTTTAAAGTTTCTCTATTTGAGATTCTGCTCAGAGGATTCGAACATTCATTAAAGAGTTGTAATGGCTTCCACGCTTTCCGAATCAAATACTTTTATCAAGCTGAAGAAGTCGATCGCAGGGTTAAAAAAGGACATAGCATTTTTAAGTGAGTGTCGTAAGCTTAATCTCACACCGAAGAGTCATAAAATTAAGGTTAGAGGTCAGGTCCCCCAGGACATTATTAAGAAAATGGAATCAGAATATTTACGATCCAGTATCAAGAAGTTGTACTCAAAACTGAACTCACAAACATTGAAGTGCTATAGTTTACATTTGAAATTGGCCAAACAATACCCTTGGGAATTTCCACTTTTCCTTACCAAGGTGATACAAGCAGAGGAGTGCGAAGCACGTAGAAAGAAAGATATTCATTCAAAAAAATTAGCAATTTTAAAGAATAAGCAGCACAACAAAGTGGTAACAGCATTGCCGAAAGTCCATTCTATTGAAGGTTTTGTGGTCAATCGCTCGACGCAGCAGTTCTCAGAAGAACAATTGACACTTCTCAATAAGGGATTAGCATATGCGGTTGCCACAAAACCAGATATTGAACAGACAATAATCGATGTTGAAACCGCCATTACACATACAATACCAATAGAGTTTCAAGAATCTGCTAGAAATGACACTGAAGAGTCATTAAAAGGTAACAAATTTCAATTAAGAGGTCAACATAGTGATGAGGATAAAGTTTTGAGTGAACTTCGGGATAAGTCGGTATACTATGTAAAAGCGGACAAGGGCAATGCAGTGGTTATTTTGGATAAAGATGATTATGATAATCAAATGAACGAAAAAATAACCACTGGTCCCTATAGGCATTTTAGAGTCGATCCACTTCCCACAATGGTGAGACATGTGGAAAAAACTTTAAAAGAATGTAAGCCACTTCTTGGAGATAACACTAGCCGCCTCAAAGTTTCTAATCCAGTTCTACCAAGAATTAAAGGATTGCCAAAAATTCACAAACCTGGCAATGAAATGAGAGAAATTATATCAGCAGAAGGGTCTCCTACACACAAACTTGCAAAGTGGCTGGTTAAGGAATTCCAATCCATGCCCAAACCTTTTGAAAGCCGTTCGGTTAACAATACTCAGGAGTTTGCAAGCCAACTTCAGGCTTCTGGGTATATTCAAGACGATGAAATTATGGTTTCTTTTGATGTTAAAGCATTATTTCCTAGTGTGCCAGTTAAAGAAGCCATAAACCTTTTGGAAGAATGGCTACTTAACCAACACAATGAGTCAAATTGGAAAAACAAAGTTCGGTATTACATCAAATTAACCCGACTTTGTATGGAAGAGAACTATTTTAGCTTCCGTGGTAATTTTTATAAACAGACAAAAGGTGCACCTATGGGTAATCCATTGTCTCCGTTTTTGAGCGAGTTGTTTATGGCCAATTTTGAAAGCATTTTGAAAAAGAAAGATTTGTTACCACAGCGGTGGTGGAGATATGTAGATGATGTGTTTAGCATTATCAAAAAGGATTATTTGCCAAAAATTTTAGAAGCAATTAACAGTATCCACAAAGATATTAAATTTACTCATGAAGAGGAAAAGGATAATAAACTACCTTTTTTGGATTTGCTAATTACGAGGGAATCGTCTCACTTTGAATTTGAAATTTACCGGAAACCAACTAATACTATGCGAGTTATTCCGAGTACTTCCAACCACACTTATCAGCATAAAATGGCGGCTTTTCATCATATGATACATAGAATGCAAACCCTTCCTTTAAGTGAAACTGGAAAATCAAATGAACTGGATTATATTTTTGAGACGGCTAGGCTTAACGGATATAGGAATAGTACAATACAAGCAGTAGTAGATAAGAGGGCAAGGGATAAATATAGGAAAAGTATGACAACACTTACTGCCGAAAAAGAGGATTTAAAAAGAGTAGCGGTGAATTTTGATACCAAGATTACACAGCCTTTGGCTAAGAAATTTCGAAAATATGGAGTAGATTTGGTTTTCAGCAGTAGGAGTAGTCAGCTTAAATCTAGATTAGGATCAACAAAGGATAAAATTAATAAACTGAATAGAGCAGGAGTATATAAAATTTCATGCCCCCATTGTAATAAAATCTATATAGGACAAACAAAACGAACTCTAGAAATAAGATTCAAAGAACATATTGCTGAGGTAAAAAAAGCGGACAAGGAATTAGAAAAGGGATTAGCGTATGATTTTAAATCAAAAGTGGCTGAACATGTTTTCCAGGATGGACATCAAATGACAAGCGATAACATAGACATCGTACGAAGCGTATCTTCATCTTGGAAACTAGACGTCGCTGAAAGTTTAGAAATTTACAAACAAAAGCCTTCACTACTTCTTAATAGGGATCAAGGAAACGGACAATCAAGGCTATTTAAGTTTGTACCTAAGACATATAAACGAACTTGAATACATAGGTAGATAGTTAGGGATTTGTATAATTATTATTATCCCCTTTTCAATTTTTGACCAAGACATGACAGGTATACTCCTGTCGAAATTTTTTCCTAGGTAGTTTGATTGTGTAGGTACTTATCTGGTGTTAGTATTTAAGGTAGAGAGATGCGACGATTTCTTCAGTGGATACGAGTAACTGACACTGAAGAAGACTGCAAGTGGTAGTCGAAATACGCGTATCTGTCAAATGTAATTAATTTAATTTTCTAAAATCCAAAGCAACATATAAAAAGGGTACAAATAACGTCTTTTCTGCATTCACCCTTGGCGTGTAAAGAAAAATTAGCTTTGACTGTTTATGTATTTTCACTAGAAAATATAAAAACCAAATTTGGTATAAAATAATAATCTCGGATTCGGGTCGGATCCGGATTTGAAGAAAATTAATAAGAACCTGGTTCTGGTTTGTTATATGTGAAACCCGAACATTCCTACTAAATACGAAGAATAGTTTAAGCGAAAGGGTATATCCATTCTTAATGTATTGTTCATCACTCAATCGAGAAGTAACGCCGCCCTGTATAAGCGTGACGTAATTAATTAACTTTTCATATTTCAGATCAATAACAGTACTTTATAGGCATTTCTATATAGCAAACCTCGACGTTCCATTATTCGATATTGACATGAAACTATACCAAAAATCAAAATTATTTCATTGCATGGTTAGGGAGCATTCAAAAATTACGTCCATCGTTCAGAGGAGGAGGAGTCTACGAAAATGTGATAATGCATGCATTAGGTACTGTAACAATCGTGACAGGAAATTGAGGGGACGGAGTGTAGAAACCCTTAAAATATGTTGGACGTCATTTTTTAATCTTCCCTTACTATGGTAGTCTCCTCAAACAATTTTCCAAAGTATTTCTATTCCATATCTCGATGGTGTCGACAAGTCGATGGTTCCCTTCAATATCGACATAAGGAGGGTTGATTGTATGTTGAAAATAACGTTTTATAACTGCTGCGCATAGTAAGGGACATAGTTGAAAAATGGTTCCTAACTCTGCGCACTGAAGAAGAATAAGAAAATAAAGAGAAAATAAGTTGCACTTTACCAGTGATGATTGCTCGATAAATAAACTAGTGCCTACGTACTAAAAATCTGAAATATATTCTCTTTAATTTGATTCAAATGACTTAAGTGATGAGCTACTCCCTTAGCATTTTTGCTAACGGGCAGTCAATTTGGACGTTTTTCAATATTTTTAAAGCTATTTTATTTTTTTATCAAAGTAATAAACGTAAATTTGTCAAGAAAATTCTTCGCGTACTTTTTTATTACTATTGTATCAATAAATGGAAAACGAATTTTAAACAAAAACTTAAATAATTTACCAGATTTTGGTAAAAGTGCGCAGAGTTAGGGGCCCTCACGGTACTCTGTGAAAATTTTGATATGCTACGGCGAATAAAATCTAATAGTGTAAAATACTACTTGGGCGTCTGAAACTTTGCAAGAAGAAGCACTTGTATGTTACGCATAATATTGTCTAATATGAGCACAGTACCTTTTGAAAAAAAAAACCTGCTGGAGTTAATCAAAAGTGTTAATAATAGGATGCGGCTCTTTTGTTGTTAACACAATTCAAATAGACAATAGCTTAATTTATTTTTAACCAAATTAGGATAAGTGTATTGCCAAACACAGAGCATTAAATAAGAATATAAGAAATTAATATAATGTTTGTAATTATATTAACATAGGAATCAAAAAGTAAAATAAATTAATAAGTTCTTCAAATTGAGTATTTTGATAATTTACATACTATTTCGAGCAAGCCATTGCTATGCGCCCTTTGCAATACAAGCAATAGCAAAACTACTATACTAACGTTCACGGAACCAGCTGACACCTTGTCTAGGGTTCGGAAGGATCAAGTGCGCCGCCGCATCACATCTATTTCATGAATGATTTTTGATTGAACGGGTGCGAGTCGAATTTCATTCATTAGTTTTGCACGCTTTGTACCTATTACTGCAGTACAAGTAAAAAGCTTTTCGACAAGTGATAAGAAGTCAATTCCAGTGCAGCATTTCTCCACATTTGCAAATAACATACAAGTTATTTGGTGGTAATGAAATTGAATATTAAATAACGCTAGGGTAGGATTATTGTCAAAAATCGTAAAATTAATGTTTTAGGATACCATTGTGTAGTTCCGAACATAGGCTCTAGTGTGATGGTGTTTGTTTCTGAACATATTGGAATTGCCGAAGCAAGATAAAGTGTCAGTATATTTTCATAAGTTCAGTAAGCTACGTCGTCTCATAGTGCTACCCTTATTGGAAAACAATTCAGAGGAAATGTTTTCGATTTCAGTAGATACGATCTGAAGTACGGCCATATGTGAAAATTTGTAAATTTCAAATTGTAGGCTGTTTCTAGTGGTGCAGTGCTGAATCTTTAACATTTCGGCAACCTTTTCTACTCTAGAAGATCGGGCATGTAAAAAAGTACGTCGTAGAATGTGTTGAAATGTAGCTCAATAAATATCGATTTTTCCGCGATTTGAAAACAGCTGCATTGCAATACGGAAGCTCAACTCGAATGTATGTCTTTTCAGGTGTATATAAAATTATAAAGCAGATATAACTCCAACATGATAAGTTAATGTGAGAAATTTGAAAGCAAAAAGTATGGAAGTAGCGATAAAATTTCAGCGCAAGTGTTAATAGGAAAAACGAAATAATTTAAACGACACAGGTGTGCTAGTAAAAGAGTGATAACAATGTACAAACTAGCGTGTACAATATGCAGCATAATGATCACAGCTGGAACGGTGGCAGCCGAAAGCGAATACTTTCCTGGTAAGTAAATTTAGGAAAATGCGTTCCATACGTAAGACAAAAATGTTCTGTAAAAATGCTGGACTAGAATACAGCGTAAAACTTATTGAACTAATAGTTTGATGACCATATGATTTAGTTGAGTTTAGACATCTTGAATAATATTGCTTTTCTATAGGCTTCAATGATGTTTTAAAATAAATCGAACAAGCATTTCCATTCTTATCAAGGAACCAACCCGAGGTGGAAAATTAACATCTTATGACTTTTACTTTGCTTTCCGTAGTATGGAAGTAACACATTTATACCGTGATGTTCCAGTCCTCTCCTTCATCTCTTTCTTTCCCTTGGTATAAAATGGGGTTATCGTAGATTAGTAGGGTCGGTGTAAATATTTTCTTATAAAGTTCCGATAAGCATTTTTTTGGTGAAACATTTTCAATACATTAATCGTGTTTCTGAATCTTGTATTGTAAAACATGATTTTTGCGACAATTAGGCTCATTTTTTACCTTGAGTCGCCCTCTTGTTTTAGACCTTAAGGAGAAAATGTGATGTCATTTTTTTCAGAAAATGTAAATTTCCTATGTGTTTTCGCTGTTATTTTTTCCTACACGGGAAAAAAATCTGTGATAAAAATAACTATTTTAGCTGACTATGCCCATTCTTAAAACTACCATGGAAATTCAGAGAAATTTACTATGTTTACGGTACACCCCACCGCATTACTGGTACATGTGACAGAAATAATTTACAACAATCTGATTCCAACTACAGACATGGTAAAATCAAGCGCATTTCTGGTCTGCTGAAAATTGCCGGTGCGAGCGCTTAAGTTAACACCCTAAAATGGTAGTTTATACCACACAATTTTTTTTGCTGTCATGTCTACCTATCTCAAGTGATATTAATTATTCTGCCTTTTGGCTTGGTACCTTTTATCTGTTCGTACCTACGGTATTTCTGAGCTATAAGTACTTATTTATTTATTTCGTCAATCAAATTGTAGACTACATGTTTGCTTAATACTATGTTGTATTATATCTAAGGGAATTAAAATATTGCCTAAGCTTCGTTCGCGACATGGTCAAATCAATTTCTGTGTAATGCTGGTTATAAAGAGACATCATTTGATTTATTGGGCCGAACTTGGCATAATTAGTTCGATGATTGTTTGATGCGAACAAATTCCGATTCCTCAACTGTCTGGCGGGCGTGTAGAAATTCAAACTAGATAAGAGATTGGTGGAATCAATACGATGCGATACTATATCATTGACAAATGAAATCATGGCTAATTCGCGACGCTCCTTTAAAGTTTGGATGTCAATAAGCATGCATCGAGCCTCGTATGATGGCAGTGGAAACGTTGTCCAGCCTAATTTGCGTAAGGCATATAAAAGAAATTGCTTCTGTACTGATTCGATTCTATCCTCATGTGTTTTCATATGTGGGGACCACACAATACTACAATATTCTAAAACTGATCTTACATAAGCAATGTACAAGGTTTTAATCGTATATGGATCCCGAAAATTGAAGCTAAAACGCTTAATAAAGCTTAACATATTGGTTGCTTTGTGGACAATAGTATTATAATGGTCAGTAAATGTAAGTTTAGAATCTAATATAACACCTAAATCTCTAATCTTATCGCACCTTTGAACGTCTTGATTTTCTAAAAATACAGTAATCTGTGGTGTATTACGTTTTCTGCTATATGTGATTAGATTACATTTTTTGACGTTTAATTTAAGTAAGCTTTTACTACACCATTTATCAAATATACTTATTTCATTCAGATAAATGTCGCTCTCTTTTTTGCTATTGATTTCCATAAAAAGTTTCATATCGTCAGCATAAATAAGAATTTTAACATGTTTTATCACATATGAAATATCATTAACAAACAATATGAATAACAATGGGCCTAAATGTGAACCTTGGGGAACTCCTGATGTAACATGAACAGGTTTGGATAGTTTTCCCTCAAATCTTACTATTTGTTGGCGATCTGTTAAATACGATTCAATCCAGTTGAGGAGTTTCATTGCAATTCCCATTTTATTTAGCTTGAAAATCAACATAGGAATATCTAATCTGTCAAATGCTTTACTAAAGTCGGTGTAAAGTGATTCGACGTGGTAACCTCTATCCATTGCATTTAAAGTGTAATTAACAAATTCCAAAAGGTTCGTTGTAGTAGAACGACCTTTAAAGAAACCATGTTGCACATTCGTTATCCTATGTTTTATTTGGCTAAATACTTTTTTATTAATGATTGATTCAAATAGTTTTGGAATGGATGAAATAATAGCAATTCCACGATAATTTCGAATATCAGATTTTTTACCAGACTTGTAAATGGGTATAAGAAATGACCTTTTCCATTCTTTTGGAAATCTGCCCTTCTCAAGTGACATGTTGAACAGCCAAAATAATGGTGCTGTAAATTCATTGGCTAAGTTTTTCAGTAAAGCAGGTGGGATTCCGTCAGGCCCTGATCCTTTGGTGGAATCTAAATTCTTCAGTCCTGTTAAAATATCTTGTACCTGTATTTGACTAACGCCGACATCGGTTGTAAAATCAGGAAAACTTGAAAAGTGTTCAAAATCACGGTCATTATCCGAGAAGTTTGTATAAGTCTCTTGGAAAAAAATCAGCAAAGAGATTGCAAATGTCATTTTGATTATCTGCTACTTTATTATCCAATGTCATTTTAGATGGAAAGTTGTTAGACTTCATCTTAGTTTTAACATAATTGAAGAAATTCCTAGGGCAAGATTTTAAATCATTTTCAATTTTTGTGTTGTACTCTTCAAGTGCAGTGGATATGGCCTGATTAAGTTGGTTGACAATATACAAATAATTTTCTAAACTTTCTTGAGTTTTTTGTTGTCTGTAAATTTTATGAGCCTTTTGCTTACGATTTTTCAAATTTTTTATTTGCTTATTAATCCAAACAGGATTTTTTGACCCATTCCTACGACGTCTCCGCAAGAGTGGAACTTCCATCTGAATAATTTCCGACAAAATTGAATAAAAATCCGTAACTGCATACTCCAAATCTTCCTGATTTTTCAAAACGGATTGCCAATCTATTCTATTCAATTTCTGTTTGATGCCGTTATAATTGGCATTTTTATAATCAAAGAAATTCTCAAAGTCATAGTAGTCGGAATTATGATAATTATGAACAAAGATTGAGTACTCGATAGCTGTATGAAACGCTTCATTTTTCCATAGTGGAGAAAGAGATTCGTTCACACAGAAATCTTCCATTATGTTTGAGAATAAGAAGTCCAAATAACAGTTTTGTCGGTTTTTCACATGATTGATTTGATTTAAACCTAAAAATGCAGCTCTTTCAAAAATAAGTTGTAATGATTCGTTTTCACCAACAACCGGCAGCAGAACATTTTCGTTTTCGGAATCACGAATAAAATCAGCATTACGCTGATTAAAGTCGCCATAGATATGCACTTTGATTTCTGGAGAAAACTGCGACAAAATTTCTTCAGCGGTTTGAAAGAAAATTTCATATGATAATTTGCAAGCATGGTCTGGCGGGAAATACACAGAAGCAAATATATGTGTTTCACCGGCGATATGTGCTTTAACCCATACGTGTTCAAACTCTTTATATTTTGATGAAACAATTAATTCTGAATTGAATTTCGAAGATATTGCAATGAGAACTCCCCCACCAGACATTCTTTGGGTAAGAACCAGATCGCGATCATCTCTAAATACATTAAAATCGTTACCAAAAACTTCTTCACTCTTAATTTTTTCGTTCCAACTAGTTTCAGTACCCAAAACAATCGAGAAGGATGAAGTTACTATTCTTTTATAAATTTCGTTCATTTTTGATGCACTCCTCATGCGATTGAAATTTTGGCAATATACCAAAATTTCGGTAGCTTCTGAAGAAGTTTTTGGAAACACACCCCTTTGCACAGCATTACTTGAAATTCCAGATCCTTCATTAGACACATCGTTATTATTTAAAATATTACCTAGAACAATTTGTTGAATATTACCCACTATTGGATCGTCATGGTCTACGTCTGGAGACTGCGTCAGGTTGAGCGTAAACGGCTGAGAGGTCATCAGGTCCTGGTGAGCATCGGTTTCCGCACAATTATTGTCGTCATAATTTGCTTCCTCTGGAGAGAGCGTCAGTTCTGGCGAAAACACGTGTGTCTACACGGGCACTCTACGTAGGATGATGGAGTTGAAAAAGTTCCTTGTGGCATGTTTCGTGAAGTTGTGGGGGCGCTTGGTTGGTAGGGATTCATGGTTTCCCTTTTTTCAAATTGTATCGTTGGTTGGTAGTTTAGCGGTGGACGTGAAAACTGATTTTTTGCTGCTGCAAGTAGCTCACGATCGGGTGGAAGGTGGAAAGAGTTTGCATTATTAGCATTGGCATTCCTGCGATTGCCGAAAACAGTACGGCGGGAGTTCATAGAATTTAAGCGGAGAGGAGTATTGACAGAACTGTTGTTGTAAACGTTGTTCACATTACCACCCAAACTGTTGGTTGTAGCTTTGCGTGTCACGTTCCGCTTACGTCGCCTTCTGGCCTTCTCGGCCTGCTTTTGCTGATTCAATCGGTGGAGTTGGCGTTTGTCGTATTCCGCCCAATTCGCTTTCCACACTTTCCTCGTGCCTAAGAGTCGCCAGCCAGAGTTGTCTTCTTTGTTTTTATTTGATTCAGAATTTAAACTGGGCGGTGAACCTGCGGTACCGGAACTCAAACCAGAGTTTACATCAGCAGTTTCAGCCAACTCTTGTAATAGGCTTGGCGGTGACTCATCTTCCGCAAATCGGTCTCTGCCAATGCTAGCATTGTGTTCGTTGCAATGAGCAGCCATCTCAATGGTTAGGCTACTCAAAGACTGAACCTCGGTACAGATCTTTTTTAATTCATCAGTCAGATCTACCGTCAAAGCCTCTACAAAATCTTCAATATGTTGTTTTGAAGATTTCATTGAAATATCTAATAGACCAGTCAAATGGTTTTTTAGTGCAATCAAATCGTTGCTGGGCATATCATTCCTATATTCTGATGAATGCTTTTCGGCCACACGCGATAATACCGATACAGCATTTGACACGCTCGCCGATGTGCTATTATTAATGCACAACACCGATTCCTTCAGTTGATGCTCAATTTGGTCAAATAAATCCCCCATTGCACTAAGTTTTTTAAGATCGGCGGCTACTCGAAGATTGGCGTCAGTTTGTGCTCTAATTGAATCGATTAGCTGCTGCTGTTGATGGAGCACTTTGCGGGTGTCAATTCCAGTTTTCAAATTATGCTGGCAATCGCCGCATAGAGGTACCATATATGATAAAACAAAACTCTCCTGATGGCGTTGCACACCAATGCATGCCGCTTGGTAATTTTTAAAGCAGAACTCGCACTTCCATAGGAAGCGATCGTCACTGATATTGCATGATTTAACACTGCACTGCATTTTTACCGGTCACGCGCGATGTTTGTAAACAGCAAAGAAGGAAAAAAAAAATAATTTAAAATATCTACGGAGCGCTTAAAAATGCGTCTACACCCGACGACTGACTCAATTGAATGTTGTACTGGCTGCAGTTGGCGCAGAAGAGAGACTTCCCGGACTGTGGACTTATTAACATATTATTTTATTCTTTATTTGCAGGATATAAAAGTGGCGACGAGGATCATGGAAACGTGTGTTGAAGATAATCGATTTTCTTTGGGGTGGCGAATTGCCAATTGTATCTGTTTTTGAAAGTGTGGTGAAATTGCCAATTTGTGTTGAACCAAATTGTTCTTCAGAGCTGACGAAATCCTCGTTTATTGTGAACATAGTTGTTCTTTTGTGAAGCGATTGCTGTATGGAGATGAACGAAATTGTTCTTTAGTGTTGACGAATTTGTCAAATGTAATGTTGAGCAGTAAAATCCAATAATTTGAATGTTTTGTTGTAGTCTTGGAATTAGCAAATTTGCGTATTTAAAATAAGGTCGTGGAATTCTTTGGATATATTTTCGATTGTTCGTTGTATGAGTTGTTGCAACTTGTAGCTGGCTTTTAAAGAGTTATTAGAAAGTTTCTAAAGGGGAAAGGACTGTCATGTCTACCTATCTCAAGTGATATTATTTATTCTGCCTTTTGGCTTGGTACCTTTTATCTGTTCGTACCTACGGTATTTCTGAGCTACAGTTGGCGCAGAAGAGAGACTTCCCGGACTGTGGACTTATTAACATATTATTTTATTCTTTATTTGCAGGATATAAAATTTGCGTGTAAGAGCTGCGGGTGTCGACTACCTAGAAAAACCTGGGAAGTCAGGGATACTGCTTCGCGACTAAAAATGGATGCACCAACGTGCGAAGTTCGATTTTTGACCAACTTCGCCGCGTCGCGAGTCACTTCGCTATAACGCGCATCTATGCCCGTCACCGTGTGCATTATGCACACTATTGAGAATCGAGTTGCGACGCGGCGAAGTTGGCCAAAAATCAAACTTCGCACGTTGGTTAACCCATTTTCTAACGAGAAGCAGTATATTTTTGGACCTGGAAAGTCAGGGAATTTCACTTGAGGTCTGGGGAAATCCGTTTATATCCAGCTTTTTACGCTAGCTATAAAACTGCAGGGGGTGATTTGATTTTGGCACTTATTGTCTACAAATTTTATGGTTTGATCTTAGTAGGCAGTGGTCTCAGATTGTTTATTGAAATGTCAAAAATTTTCACTGTATTTATTATCGGCCACCATTTCTACCAGCTGGCAATTTATTAAAAACTTATCAGTAAATAATTCTTATTTTATCGTTTTAGGCACCGTAGGACCAAAAATCTATAAATGGGAAAATTTGCTACACCAAACCAATAGAAATAGGAACAAAATTGAAAGAAATAAGATCGGCTGTTCTGAATTTTCGATTACGACCAGAAAAGGCGGGCCGCCAAAATTTTGTAATCCATGCAAATTGTCTGTACCGAGATGTTCAAGGAGTTTTTCTTGTCCTTGTCTACGCCACTAATGTCCAGCGTAATTAATACATCACGCATTATGCTTAAACATTCAAAACATTCAAACATAAGTGGCTTTGTCCAACATTTTTTGGGTGACATATTTTGGGATAGGTCATAGTTGATTTTCTCGTTCTGTTGGTACGATTTGGTGAGAACAGAGCAAACTTCATAATACTTTGACCGTGTAAGTGTAACCGCCATGGCCGTTCCTTGGGCTGTTTTTGAAGATCCTTCAAATTTTTAAGTTAGTTTACTGGCACACGTAGTGTTCGGTCACACCGCAACGACATCTCCCATTCACTGTATGCTAGGCGCATTCAGCTTCCGTAGCAGCGCGGCAGTGTATTTAATTTCGCTGCTTTCTCCCCCAGCTAGCAGCAAGCAGCCCAAATGCTTCGAAGCTCTCTCTGGTATAGATCTATAGAGAAATCATTTCCAAATTTATTTTAACTTCACAACACTGTTGGTAATGCCAATTTTTCTCTCCAACAACCATCCGAACCATTAACTCTGCCACTTATGTTTTTCAACCTGAAATAATCAAAGCATTAGTATCAAATAGTAGATAAAAAGTTTATAGATATCCATTTTCTAAAATCAGAACTGCAAATTTTTGACATTTCTTTATTGTCAACAGAAAAATTTCAACTTTAAAAAAGCTTGCTTAGATCCAACCATAAAAATTATAGTGTTGCCAAGATATGTCAGAAAGGGGTAATTCAAAGTTTATAGTAAGCCAGCGTAAAAAGCTGGATACCACAAATCTGATAAATATTGTTGAAATCTTTGTTTTACTGAACATGTACTTGAAAAACTTTGATGAAGTTGTTTGAATTTGTGTTTAGCGATATAGTAGATTGTATTGCTTTGGCTACATAGATTTATGAATGAAATTATCGTTTGTGTCAAGGATGTCATATACACCCTAGAAATGATTAATTAAAAATAACGATGTTTTGAAAATATACGGTAAATTGTCCGTTGTGTTGATTTACTAGTAGACAAATTTATTCAACAGAGTAAAATTTGATAGTATACTGGATTTCTTCTTAGTAAACTGTACGTAAAACATGATACTCAGGGGGTTTAGGGACAAAATGTCGAAAGACAAAACGTCGAATGCCAAAACGTCAAATGTCAAAACGTCGAATCCCAAAACGTCGAAAGGGACAAAACGTCGAAAGCGGTGAATTTTCTATATTATTTGCCAAACTTCTTATTTCACATCGGGACCTATTAAATATGCTGTGAATAACGTTTGGCACATAATGAATTATTTATTCTTTCGGAGAAGAATCATTCTTTCAAGAAATTACGTTTTCTTCAATATCTTTCTTTTCGACGTTTTGTCCTTTCGACGTTTTGGCGTTCGACGTTTTGGAATTCGACGTTTTGTCTTTCGACTTTTGTCACCCAACCTACTCAGGGAACCAGCTGAGATGTTTTAAATGAATTTCTAAGAAAAACGTTGGATTCACGAATTATTTTTGGCAGGAATTATTCTTTAGTGGCATGGTATAAAGTTCAACAGCAGTCTTCTGAAAAACTTGCTACACAAAATATCAATCTTCTATTGCGAATCTCGCTAAATAATTTGCATTAATTCAAAATGCATCTTCCAAAGATTTCGCTAATAATTAGGAATGAAGCAAAAACCTTCCTTCAAATATTTTAATGATTGAAATATGTATAAAAAATCTTGTCAATAATTTACTTAGGTCCTCACAAGAAATTCGCTGAGGATTAAATTTTTAAAAAATTCACAAAGATTTGTTTATAGATCAAGCGCTAATATGTATTAAGGCTTCTCATAAGTTTCTGCAGATGTCTTCTAACAAAGATTCTGTTTAACTTAGAGTAACTAAAAATATGCTCAGATATTTCACTGTAGTTGCCAAAAATAACTTGCTATTGATTTTTGCATTGCTATTGATCTGCTAAGTATTTGGTGTAGATAGGGCAGGATTTAGATTGGAGTGTGAGGCCGAGCAATGTGTGAAGGTGGGGTCCCCCAGATGCAATAGGTGAACCTGGGAATAATCAGAAGGTTCACAATTGCACCCCTCGCCTTTTTCTACCCTTACTGAAGACTTCGGTATGATTCTACAAAGAAAAGATAGCAATCTGTTAGTTCATAGTTCGAAGAATTTCCTATAAGTTTGTCAAGTAAAACTTGAAAACTTGCTAGAATTCACGTAAAGTTCGTATCGAGGATCTACCATAGATCATATAGTAATCTGCCAAGCATCTCACCAAACATCTTGCCACGAATGCCACGTAGTATCCTTCAAAAAGTTGTCGGGGATCGCAATACGATTCGGTAAATTTTTTTTATCCCGGTCAGTATCCCGCAGAATGAAATATTCTGAATCTTCTCTGGAAATCGATTGGAAGGTCAGGGAATGTCAGGGAATGTCAGGGAATGTCATTCTCAAAATTGAGTCGACACGCTGTAAGATTAGATTATTCTACGACACTATTGCGAATGTGACTTTCCCAAACGCCATTACCCCGAATAGACTACTACCTCAAAAGCCCATTATCCCAAAATTGTCACTAACCCGAATGGCCATTTACCCGAATGAATTACATCCCGGAATCGTCACAACCCCGAATGGCCACAACTTCGTAATGAAAACCGAAAACAAAACAAGCTAATAAATTGAATTGTAATAATTTTGACTAAATACCTACTTAGAAAAAAAAAAATCTCTTCTTTTTTATAACTGCTATAAATAAAACTTAATACATATCCGAGCATAACAATTTCTCCAAGATGCATACAGGATTGCACGTAACATTTCAAAGTATACTCTTACTGATAACTACTACTAAGTCCTACTGGGTGCCGACATAAAAAATTCAATATTCTGTTTCGTTCGATTAATTTCGAAGCAACTTTAAAAAAAAAAAATCACAAAAGAGTTATATTTTTGGTTCATGCATTGAAAATTCCGAATTCATCGATGGTTTTGGACCTATGTTCAAATTTGTTGGGGTACCTATAGGGTATTTCGAAATGGAAATTATGTGGAAATTCAAGATACCTTATGAATAATTTCATAAAATTAGTGTAAAATTGATCTGCTTAACAGAATGTATCTGTTTAAGTTTGGAGAATATTGCATACAAATATGACAAATGGTGGTCAAAAAAGCTTGTAAAACATCAAATTGAAAAAGTTGAAAAGGAGGCTCTTCTGCTCTTCTTGGCATCAACGTCCTCACTGGGAAAGAGCCTGCTTCTCAGATTAGTGTTCTTATAAGCACTTCCACAGTTATTAACTGAGAGCTTTCTTTGCCAAAGTTGCCATTTTCGCATTCGTATATCGTGTGGCAGGTACGATGATACTCTATGCCCAGGGAAGTCAAGGGAATTTCCATTACGAAAAGATCCTGGACCGACCCGGAATCGAACCCAGACACTTTCAGCATGGCTTTGCTTTGTAGCCGCGGATTCTAACCACTCGGCAAAGGAAGGCTCCTATTCCGATGGGATAGTAAGGCCAGTTAGAAAAGGAAGCATGTGAAAAGATTTTAATTCAGATTTGGGCGAACAAATCATATTATAGAAGCCCTTACACGACAACTGTACAAGAGGTCCCAAAAGTGGCCATTTGAAGCCCTTTCGAAACCTGTCATCAAATGTCCGGAAAAGATCAGAACCACTTTATAATTCATGGTACGACATAAAGCATAAAGCAGTTTCATAGAAGAACAGATAGCATTCTAAAGAAAGCATATATTTCTCCTTATAGTCCCCACCCCTATACATACATGTATTTGGAAATTGTGATAAAAAGATGTTTCTTTCATTCAATACCATTCAAATATGAGATTATTTTTTTTAATAAATTCACGAATATTATTCGACCATACTCTTATGAGGTGTCCCCAAACTTGAATGCTTATTCATCCCGACCAATTATAATAAAACCATTTATGTTCTAATTCTTTATAATCTTATTATCCTTATAACCGCAGGTCTACGCAGAACGAAACCGAACCAAGCTGGACCATCGCAGTGGGCACCACTTAATGGTAATTATATTTCACAATATTTTTGAACAATTAGGTAAGGTACTGTGGGGTAAGTGGATACAGAAAAATCAATAGTCAACTTCATTGTTGTGTACAGCTAACGTGAATAATGTAATTCAAACTTGTTTCTGTTGATAAGAAGTGAGGGACTAATATACTTCAAATCGTCATTTATTTCGATTTTTCTGATTGTTATGTATTGAACACGAGAGACTTAAAAATTTGCGCTAAATGATCCACTTGCCCAACCATGGTGGGGTAAGTGGATCACCAATGAAAAAATTCTGTTCTCAAAACAAATGTGGTGTAATTATGTATAGTAAGAATGATATTACTCTCGTTCTTGTTATTAGAGCTAGTAATGTTACATTTTAATACTTTCAAATTGGAAAGTATCTTTTTGATATTACGTTGCATATAAGCCTACTTTATATCAAGGTAATGCACAACATAACGGCCTACTTTTCCTAACTACAAAAACAATGCTGAAAAGTGCTACTTTTCAGCACTCATTTCGGTGCTGAAAAGTAGCACTTTTCAGTTCCATTTTGAGAGTCACCAAATCTGCGTCTCTCCATACTCATCATATTCCACTAAATAGCTCGAAGATTTATCGTCTCTTTATACGCCTGTATCTCAATTTTTTGACCATGGTCATGCGTACTACTGCTTCTGCAACCATTGGTCGATCGGTATCCGAGTAAAGGGAGATCGAGAGCCATTCTGATTTAGAAGCCGGTCACCCAGTGTTCGTAAATGATGATGTAGGGTAAATCCCAAAATATCCTGAACCTAACTTCAAACTTCTTCACGGTCCGTGCAGGCAATTTGGTACATGAGATATAACTTTAAAAAGTCGAAATTGTGTGCGGCGTCTAGTCTGGTCCCTCGTCGTAATCCGATCAATAGATTCTCGATTGAAGCGTGAAAATTTGTGACTGTCATAATTAAGATTCTCAGATTAAGATCAGGCTGCTGTGTCACAGCCTACATGATTGAAAACTACGGAGTCTATGCGTCGCATGAAAGGCCATGTGGATACTCTTGAAATAGGATTGTGCTGTTAAAATAATTCAATAGAACGGCATTTTTCATAATAGCAAAAAACGTTGTATGCAACTCGATGCAAAACTCGATTTTTTCAGCACTCGTTGTATTTATCCAACTCGGCAAGCCTCGTTGGATAAATGTACAACTCGTGCTGAAAAATCATCATTTTGCATCTTGTTGCATAAATAACTATTATTTAATCAAAATTTAATGAAAAATATGTATACATTAGATTACACTAGTTCGAACAAAAAAATAATTTGGAGAAAACTTATCCATTTTAACACATAAGTTATACAGAAGTATTGTAGGATTATTCCTAACGATATTTTCGAAAATACTAGTTACATTTACTTATGAATAAAAAACTAAAATCCTTCTATTCCATTTATGAAAATATTTGTAGCATCTGTCTGGAACAATTGATGAGGTCAAATAAGGTACGATATTATGCTTTCAATTGAAAAATTAGTATAGTTTGTTCTTTTGCAACTCAGCTGAGATAAACCACGAAAATTTTTGTGTGAATTTTGAAATTATTAATATTTTATATTTTTTATACCAGAAAGGTTAAAAAACTTTTTAGGTGGATTAATTCAAATTTTCTATGGTCAATTTGACAAATTTATGCTGGGAATTGAAAAAATTAAGGAAAACAACATTTGCGTATATTAAAAGATATTAAAATTCTCGTAAGCAGTCTGTCAATAAATGATAATAAGATTTGATCCTCTTACCCCACCCCATTAAAAAGTAGGGTTAAGTGTACCATGTATAATATATCTATATTTATTTTCAAAAATCACATAGTTTTCATTGTAATTCATTCAATTAAAACTGAAATGCTCACCATGTGTCGAAAAAATTAATAGTATTCGATTTTAGACACAGATACAATGGATTTTTGATTGATGGAAAACAATTTTCAAATTAATTAATTTTTGCAGCTAACAAGTTTGCTTGGGTTGGTGTACGTGTAGTACCAGTTTTTCAATAGTATCAGTATGGGCGTAAGAATATAACCTAAAACGAAGCAATGGTGCGAAAACATTCAACATATTAAAGTATTTATGCTTAATATTGACTTACCCCACTGATACACATCCCCCACTGTACCTTATACCTCCAAGGAACAAATCTCACAAACGACAGATGTTTATTTTTTTCAACACTTTATTCTAGTAGAAAACATAAAATAAGAAGATCGATTATGTGTGTCCTATTCTTAATATTAGAGACTTTAGAATCGCGGATAGTGGTAGAAGTCAGCCATTGTGACGGTCATCTTTGGATCCGATCCCGAGATGTCTCACTTTAAACCAAGATTTCATGATTACTTTAAGGATCCCTGAAACGACTTTCCAAAACAGTTCTGTTCCATAACTCGATATTTCTTTGAAGCTTTTCAGTATTGACTCATAGATGTTGAAAAGTAGGGGGAGCATTGATAAATTATCTATTAACCCCTCTACCGGCAGCTTCATTTTTTCACTACAAATAAATATCCAAACAGCGATAACTTGTTTTGTTTTTCGATGTTTTTGCACCATTTTTCCACAAATTCTCAAAAAACTCTTCTAATTTTAAATTTTTTGAGAACAACTCAACCGAGTTTTTTGAGGATTTGTAAAAAAAAATGGTGCAAACATATCGAAAAATAAAAAACTTATCGCTGTTTGAATATTTTTTATTGTGGTAAAAAAAGTGAAGCTGCTGGTAGAGGGGTTAAATTGAAGTATTAACAATCGAACAATAGAAGTAATACAACTTTATTTTGTATTAAATGCATCAAACATAAAATTTAAAAATAAATAAAACTTTTTTTGTAAAAATATTTGGTGGGCATAAAAATAAAACCATAAATATACACATTTCAATTCGTAGAAATTATATGAAGATGATGCAGATGCAGATATACAAATATTCGTCAATTTACTCAATAGCATTTTTGTTCATGGACACTTGGGTGCCCACCAAACAACAGAAATCTTATTTTAAGCTAGGACGGTTCAAAATTCAAAAAAGTTTGTAAGTTAAATCTCCCATATCTTCCTTATTATCCTTACGATAAAAATAACATTCTAAGGAATTTTCAGCTGTTTTGCTGGTGATTAAAAGGTGGCCCGAAGTTAATGAAGGTTTATATGAAAATTACTATGGAGAAATTTCTTAAAATGTTAAATTTCTCAAAACTCATTTTTCAAATCACAATAAGAAAATTCTTAAAAAACAGTTTTTTGTTTAAGATTTTTGCAGAAGTTTGCCGGACCATAATCCCACATGTAGCTAAATAATAGCAAACAAATTCGTGAATATCTCTTCTCCAACTCGCTTCAGCAACTTCCTTGATTATGGTTTCAAGAATGAGTTTTCACTATGGAATGATAAGTTTGTACTTACAATATAATATTAACGTGTTTGGAATATTTTTCAAAATTTCATAGTAATTTCCATATAAACCTACAGCGTCTTTGGGTCACCTCTAGATTACCACCGAAAAAGCTGAAAATTACATAGAACACTATTTTATCGTCAGGATGGTAAGAAAGATATGGGAGATTGGGATGTTGACCTTTTTTAATTCTGAACCGCCCTAATGTTATACCCCCAAATTTGTTCATTTGCCCCCCCAGAAGCTTGAAATCTTGAGAGGAATTCGTCTATTCTAAAGGGGGTTGAGGGCTACTAAACGAGCTTGAAGTTTTTTTTTTTTAGAAAATCGACCGAATATACGGAGAAGACTGTGCGCTGGGTGTCCTTCTTCTTCTTTGCATTACGTCCTCAATGCAATGGGACATAGCCTACTTCTCAGCTTAGTGTTCTTATGAGCACTTCCACAGTTATTAACTGAGAGCTTGCTTTGTCAAGGTTGCCATTTTCGCATTCGTATATCGTGTGGCAGGTACGATGATACTCTATGCCCAGGGAAGTCAAGGAAATTTCCATTACGAAAAGATCCTGGACCGACCGGGAATCGAACCCTGACACTTTCAGCATGGCTTAGCCGCGGACTCTAACCACTCGGCTAATGAAGGCCCCGCTAGGGGTCCTAATGAAGCGATTTGGAGTTGAGGAAAAGCTTGGTGGTGTAAAATTCACTTTGAAACTGTTTTTTATTTCGTTAGTTTCAACGAAAATAAAATATGTTTCAGAATAAATGTAGTTTTCTTCATTTCAAAAGAGTCGTCAAAACTTTTTTTTATTATTGTCAAAAATTGGAAACTAGAAGAGGCTTTGCGAAAAAATATAAAGTGATGTTCACAGGAGCCAAGATAGCCGTAGCGGTAAACGCGCAGCATTTTAGCAAAACCAAGATGAGGGTCGTGAGTTTGAATCCCGCCGGTCGAGGATCTTTTCGTAAGGGACGATTTCCCGACTTCGCAGGTCATGTAGCATCTTCGTACCTGCCAAACATTATACGATTGCAAAAATAGTAAATAGGTAAAGGAAAGTTCTCAGAGGAAATGCTTATAAAAGCACTAAGGTGATAAGCAGGCACTTCCTAGTTGGGAAGTAACGCCGGAAAGAATGAGGGATGTTCAAAATTAAAAATTAGATACCGTAAGGACACCATTCACCGCTCATGCTCCATGCGGTGGCTCATTGAATTCTTTTGAAAATTCTGAACACATTTCCGCAATAAAAGTCATCAACATGTATTAGTATACCAGAATGGTTTGATAAAGAATGAAATTCATATGATTTAATATTATATACTATTTAAAATAATAATTTTAGGCTGTTTAAGGCGGTAAACAAGAGTTGAACAATAGTTTGATTATGACAGATCGAAAAATGCTTCTTAGCTGTCACATTTTAATATGTTGTTGTACTATAGTACAAAGATAACAACCAGCTAATGAAAGTAAATTAATTCCAACTAGTTGTGTATATAGAGCCTCATACTTAGGATGAGCCCTACACATGTATCATTGGCATACGTGTTATTCGGTACCATTATAGGTTGTTCACATTTCAACTTCTTTCCTACAAAAACAAATGTTTTATCTTGTGTCTAGCGCAAAAAGTTGCGAAAAATATCGAAAAACCGATTTTTGGCAGAATGTAATGTGTTGAAATGCTGGTAAATGAGCGGTGAATGGCGTCCTAACGGTAAATCAAAAACCGAAATTCATAAATTTGAGAATAAAAATAAGTCTGCTCGAAATGTGTTAAGATCGATTTTATATCGTAAAAAATGATATACAGTTAATTCTCCCTTACTCGATATTCCGTATCTTGATATCGAGTTAGAGAACCATAGAAAAATTTGGTTATCATGGCTACCTCGATGGCCCCTTTGATCGCATTTGCACTCGTTTTGTGTTCTATAACTCGATACCTCCCTAACTCGATGGTCCCTTCAATATCGAGTTATGGAGAGTTGACTGTATGCATAAACAAATTGGAATATTGAAAAGTTAATAGACACTAATGCGGCCGTGAAGTGAGTTATGAGCGATGTAGGAGTCCCATTTCCCAGTTATATAAGTCATATTTTGTAAAACATTCACCATTAATGCATGAATTTCCTAATTATTTTTTTCTGCTATTCATAGATGCTCGAGAGGCACCCGAGTTCTTAAAAACCATAAACGAAATAATCGAGGAACGAGCCCGTCAACGGTTTTTGGAGCATTGGCAACGACTTCAGCTGAATAGGAATATTCTGCAAAGAAATGAAGCAACTGGTCCGGCATTCACCTATCAATCGTCACCCCCAAAGCATCCCGCAAATCCGAATGAACCAATCGATTTTGCCGTTGGCCCCAGTGATGCTCGCTTCTACGACCGTACAGTGAGCATCGTTGATTCGGACAACGCATTCGATAGCAACAATTTTGACTCTGACAAGATTCCCGAGCATGAGCTCATTATGAATCCAAACCCCAGTAGGAACGTCCCTCCTTCACCTCAGGATATCAAACCGAAGCTTCCCATCCACTATAATCAACATTCGCTAGACAATAAGCTGCGACACAAGGAGCAGATATTTGACGAAAATGTGTTCCCACAACGAGTGAATGGAGTTATCCAGAGGCCAGTGGAAATGGATGGCGCTGTGGCCATGTACATTGTGGCTCTGATTGGCGGAATAAGCGCAGCCGTTACGGTCGGCTTGATTTCCGTTGGAATTGGATGGTATACGTAAGTATGATGTATTATTTTCATGAAGTATCAACGGAGAAAACCAGCAAAACAATGATCTTTGAATTCAATATAATACGTTAGTTGAAACATCCTAAGATCGAAAGTGGTTTTTAATGCGTTGCATGGTTTAAATGGCTACAAAGCAATGCCATGCTGAAGACGCCTTGGTTAAATTCCTTGTCGGTCCAGGATCTTTCGTAAAATTTCTTTGACTTCTCTGGGCATTGAGTATCATTGTACCTGTCACGCGATATACGAATGCGTTAATGTTAACTTTGCAAAGAAAGCTCTTTGTTAATAACTGTGGAAGTGCTCATTAAAACACTAAGCTGAGAAGCAGGCTCTGTCCTAGTGGGGACGTTAATGCCAAGAAGAAAAAGAAGGTTTAAATTCAACAAAAATTTAGAAAACGAAAACGACATAAGTCAGCGCATGTAGCAAACCGAAGTAAATTTCCATTCACTTCGACACGGCCAACAGCACACTTTACACACGAACTGGAATCAACAGACGAAGACATAGGGTAACCAGCAAATATTTTAATGATAATTTGGCTGTTTGGGGCACAACTTTGAACATGATATTGCAACGAAACTACAAAGTATACAATGTTGCTGTCAATGACAATTTGATAGCTAACAAGATAGTGCATAATTTGTAGAAGAACTTTTTTAAAGGAAATCTTTGTAACATATCAAAATCTTTAGAAATACATGAAAAAATGTAGGTTTTTTTCGTCACTTTTTGCAAACTTTTCAATATTTATGCCGTTAAACTAGTTTTTACAAAACTTTTACTAAAGCAGCTAAGGCACTTTTTCATATCTCGGGAAGACTTATCGACCCTAAAAATATCTGCACTCCGGAACCAAACACCCTGTATATAAGCGAGTCAAGTGCCGTCTTATTCTTCTTGATTTGCATTCAAACTTTCATAACAGCTTTAATATTGTTCTAGATAAGGCATAAGCAATAACCTGAGATTTATGTTTCAGTCTCCATAAAAAGGCAAAAGCAGCCGCAGATGTCGACTATCCGGCTTACGGTGTGACGGGGCCCAATAAGGACTCTTCGCCTACTGGCGACAGAAGGCTTGCACAGAGCGCTCAGATGTACCATTATCAGCACCAGAAGCAGCAAATCATTGCAATGGAAAACCATAACAATATAGATAAAAATGGCATTCATTCCGACGCTGAAAGCGAGGACGACAATGAAGAAGGAGATTATACTGTGTACGAATGTCCTGGATTGGCACCGGTAAGTCCTTGAAGTAGAATGGTAGGTTTAATTTTTAGTTCATTTAGTGTACGTCTACGCCCCTACCCTAAGATGACGGTTTTGAATATGCAGTGTCTTCCCGATTTTGAATGGTAACTTAAATACGGCAACATAAAATTTGGTGCTAAAATCGGAAAGGCACTGTAAATATCATGATGGTGGTCAAATGGCCACTGTTTCTGCTTCACAAGCCGAAGGTCTTGAATTCAATCCCAATCCCAGGCCCATCCATTTCCTTGTACACCGTAGTTGTATCTTGAACTTGCTTGTACCTTCCACTCTTAATGTATCACAGTTGATCCATTCGTTCATAGCATAGGCCAGGAGAGGTTTGATGAACTTGTCATTCATTTTCCTGTCAATTTTCATACAAAATTTACTTTTTCTCTGCTATTCCCTGGCCTATTTGCAAGAAAGCAAAGACGGACAAAAAAAAAACCGTTTCCCAACGCTTCCATTCTTCCATCTTTATAGCACGCCTTTCCAAACGTCTGATAGATAAGCAGTCTGCTAACCAAATAGCAAGCCTTTCTGCTATAAAATTACCACCCCTACACCTTCCCGCATGAACTGGCGTAGATGCAGGGGTATATCTGGTCTAATTTGCACCATCAATTCCTCCTCCTTTCCCTCATTGGTCTGCATTCTGACGTGGCAGACACCAATATTGCCTACAAATAGAAGATCATCAGTACTTACACTTGTAACTAATGGGGCGATCCCTGTCCAGCACAGGTGAGACTCCCCTCTCTTCAATTGCCTCAGGGTCGGCGTACGCGTTTGACTCGACCAGTGGGATTCGAACCCACGACCCTCAGCATGGTCATGCTGAATAGCTGCGCGTTTACCGCTACGGCTATCTGGGCCCGCAAACACAAACACAAACATACTTTATTCAAATCTTCGCACAAACAGGTAGCTTGGTCCCACTTTCTTAAGGGTTATCTCCTACCTCACTTCTCCGTCTACTTCTTCCCTATCGGCGGGGCCCCTTTCTCACGCTCCGCTACTCTACCGTCTCTCCTTCCTGGACTACGTTCCGCTCCTTCTCGCTTTAGTTCCGGCAGGACACGGCCGGTGGAACCATGACTCCTCCGCACAGCACTTCTGCTTCCCTTTCCTCGTTCAGAGTGAATGGCTGGCTGGCACTTCGCTCTTCACGCTTCAGGCCGTTAACAAAATGGCCGCTTCTAGATGACGCCTATCGAATCGCGGTGGTAGCCTTCGGAGTGGCACGTTAGTGGACTCTGGGCCTACTCCGAGGTATGGCAATGGTCACGGCGTGCTTCCGGCGGTACTTCGGCCAACGCAGGCTCAGGCGCAGGATGTAGTGCTCGGCTGCCAACGTACAACAATGGGTAAACTACCGGTGAACTACGGTGAACTACGGGGTCCTGGTGGGTGGAGGGGGCGGAAATATGATGGATTTTTGGCGATTAATATGAGGGCTGCCTGGATTGGAAAGGTTAACGAATTACCTGGATGTAAATCCAATGTCGCTTCTTCCACTTTCCACAACTTATTTTCGCTTTCCCTTTAACTTTTTAGCCTTTAGCAACTAGCGTCGTACCGAAAAATCCTTTCCTTTCCTGTTGTATAAATGTATTTACTAACCTTAAAACATCCCCATACTAACATAGTTTTTAAAATAAATACAATATTTATAATGTAAACAATGTAAAAAAAGAAAAGATTTCGGCTCTGTTATGCCCTACGGCACCTGAGCCTTCCAAATAAACGTGTTAAGAAAAAAAAACTAGCGTCGTATTCTTTCGAATGCTGTAGTCTTAATGATTTTGCGATGAAGGTTACTTATCGACGATCGCGACCGTTAAAGCATTTTTCCGCTCATCCATATTCGCCCCATCATGGCCCGCTTTACACCACCCACAATGGCCCCATCCTTATGCTCCTGTAACGCCTGGTGGTGAGTAGCGGAACTAATGATGTGGCTGCGTTCTTCACAGTGGGAGTTCGAAAGTGTCTAGTTTTATATAATTTAATATTTTCTTGGTATTAGTTATTTGACACAAAATCACGATAGTCTCACAAATCTCTGACACTTCAACACACCACTGGTTACACACTGATGGTGTCTGTTAGTTCCTAGCAGTCATCTGATTGGTTACTTGTGTAAGTGCAACTGATCTAGCAATACTGAAGTAGCAACCACGGGCGGCCAATCGAGCTCAAGGAATGGTTAAGCGTAAATATATCATGAATTCAGGAGCACTTTCAGCAATTGTTGAACGGTGAGAATGAAAATGTAGCGAGGAACAGGATGAACATAGATGATGACGATCAATACCATAGGAGAGGTTAAAAAGGCTATCAGCGAGCTGAAGAACTGTAAGGCTGCTGGGAAGGACGAGATCCCGGACGAGCTTCTCAAGCACGGAAGCGAGCAGCTTTACCAGTCGATCCACCGAGTATTTCTGAAGGTATGGGAGGACGAAGAATTGCCCACCGGCTGGTTGGATGGCCTCATACGCCCTATCTACAAAAAAGGGCTCAGACTGGAGTGTGCCAATTACAGAGGAACTACCCTGCTGAATTCGGCGTACAGAATTTTGTCGCGCATCCTGTTTAACAGACTAAGACCGCTCGAGGAGTCCTTCGTCGGCGAATACCAAGCTGGTTTTCGTGAGGGCCGTTCGACAACGGATCAAATGTTTAGCTTGCGAATGATCCTAGACAAATTCCGGGAGTATAACTTGCAGACTCACCATCTGTTTACTGATTTCAAGGCGGCGTACGACTCAGTGAAAAGAAATGAGCTTTGGCAGATAATGTCTGAAAATGGTTTTCCGGCGAAACTAATTAGGCTGATACGTGCTACGCTGGATGGTTCGAAATCAAGTGTTCGGATCGCAGACGAGGTGTCAACCTCGTTCGTGACGTTAGACGGATTGAAGCAGGGAGACGCACTTTCGAATTTACTGTTCAACATTGCACTCGAGGGTGCTATTAGGAGATCTGGCGTGCAGAGAAATGGCACTATTATCACAAGGTCGCACATGCTCCTTGGCTTTGCGGACGATATAGACCTAATTGTCAGGCTTGGTGGTGTAGGTGCTGAGGTAGTGTTTTATGGGGATGTGTTTGAAGTTGTTGAAGAATTTGTTTACCTTGGAACACTTGTGACATGTGACAACGACGTTTCCCGCGAAGTGAAAAGACGTGTTGCGGCTGCGAATAGGGCCTTTTACGGGCTACGTAACCAGCTTAGGTACCGCAGCTTGCAAACGGAAACAAAATTCGCCCTGTATAAAACATTGATTCTTCCGGTGGCTCTCTACGGGCACGAAGCGTGGACGTTGAAAGAGGCAGACCGGAAAGCTCTCGGTGTTTTCGAGCGTAAAGTGCTGCGGACAAAACTCGGTGGGAAACTCGAAAATGGTGTGTGGCGCAGACGCATGAATCACGAGTTATATCAAGTGTACAAAGATGCGAATATTATCAAGCGTGTAAAATACGGCAGACTTCAGTGGGCTGGTCACTTAGTGCGAATGTCGGAAGAAAGAATTGCGAAAATAATATTCAGCAGGGAACTAGGTAGAGGTCGGCGGCTTCGGGGAAGACCACGAATACGCTGGCTGTACGCAGTGGATGAGCACGTGGCGACCCTAAACGTTCGGGGCAACTGGAGAAGTTTCGCCCAAGACCGACGAAGATGGAGCTCTACAATACGCCCGGCAATGGCGTGATGCTACGCTGTAGCCATCAAGGTATCAAGGTAGGTATATCATGAATTCTTACTTTATCCCAATAATCTAATATCCTTTCTATGGGACATGGGTTCAATCCCAGGTTCGTTCCTTTTTTCGTACTTTGTAGTTGTATTAATATGTTTCACTTGCTTTTATCTGTTGAAATAAAAAAACTACTACACAAACAAGGTTTCTGCTCTACACCGCAGGCTACTGGCTGATATTGCTATCACGTCAGCACCTCTCTTTAATTTAATGTCTGGGTATCAACATATTTACAATCTTCTCGCTTAACTCACTATCTCTACAATTTTTATCTCACAAGGGAAGGTCACGATGGTGTTACACGGGGTTTTCAACCGGACTATTTTTGTTAGATTCTACATGTCGATATATGAAAAACCCCAAAGCCTTTCGGGTGATGGACCAGTGGTGTAGCCAGGAGGGGCTCTAAAAGGGGCAATTTTGTAAGTATATTATATTATTAGGCTTATTGGAAAATTGGCAAAAATATGTTTTTGGTATTCTTGTGATGGTAGAGAACAGAATTGACAATAATGTATGATTAAAATGTATTTTTTCTATGCCATATGCGCAATCACGATGGATTTCTTGGTGGTATACTTTTCTAATAAAACCAAATCGGTTTTGGTGTCCATATTCCATGTTAGTTACGCCAATGGCATAAATATACATTACAAACCTACATTAATGACAATTTCGTTCATTACTATCGTATTAAATACTGAAAAAATCTTTTTGACAAATTTTCAATTGACTCAATAATATTATATTCGTACAAAATCGATTCTTTCAGAGCCTCTCCTGGCTACACCACTGGTCCATCACCCGAAAGGCTTTGGGGTTTTTCATATTTCGACATGTAGAATCTAAAAAAAATAGTCCGGTTGAAAACCCCGTGTAACACCATCGTGACCTTCCCTTGTCAGACATCTCCACTACAGGGTGTGTGATGTGCCTGCTCTCCCACACCTCCTCGTCACATAACTTCCGAACCGCACAACTGCCACAGAGCTGTCCTCTAAGCTCCTTTTGACATCAAGCTCCTCCTAGCCTCGAGCTCCTCCTGGTCAACTGCACTATCGTCCTCTTGGTCAACCGCACCATCCTCCAAGCTCCTTCATGCTATCGAGTTCCTCCAGCTCTTCCAAGCTTCTCCTCTCCGATCAGCCAGCATCCACACCATCAGCCTCGATCTCAGCATCTTGTCCTCCAACTTTTGGGCACCTTCCATCTAGACTCTACCTTCTCACCGAGATTCTGCCTCTTCGTCCAGGTACTTCCTCGTGGTCCCTCATTGAAGCCACGTCAGCCGATCCAGGCGTTCCTGGGCCCATAGCCTGTTGAAATAAAAAACGAATACACAAACAAGGTTTCTGCTCCATACCGCAGGCTACTGACTGATATTGCTATAACGTCAGTACCTCTCTTTTATTCAATTATTTACAACACAGATAACAGATGTTGAAGTCCGATTGTAAAACTGTGTAAGACAATTAACGGTAATTTTGAATGGCAACACAAGTAGCAGGCAGCAGCATCGTGGTGGCGCTGTCATCGCTTAGTTCCCATGACGATGTGAGTGGTGAATATGAAATATTTCAAAATACTGATATTCACCACTGACTAACGCAATTCGATGTTTGGCGGCGCTAGTGATTGCAAGGAGTTTCAATTTGAAAATTTTTGTTCTAGCATAAACATCTGTTATCTGTGTTTACAATCTTCTCGATTAACTCACTACACACTTAAATTATTTTACCGATCTCAGTAAAACTTTTCGCCGAGAACCCAACAGCTGAGAATTCGGTAATTTTTAACGCCGAATCTCGGTACTTATTTTACCGAGATTTCGGCAATCCGAACTTTTTGCCGAGATCTCGGCGAACGCTACCGAGATTCAGTAAACGTTTACCGAGATCTCGGTAAAAGTTTTACCGAGAATCGTCAAATTATTACCGAGATATCAGCTGTTGGGTTCTCGGCGAAACCGTTTAAGTGTGTACCTCTACAATATTCACCTCAGACTTCTCCACTATGCACTGAGAAAAATCTACACGTCAAGGTCGTGTGTTTTACTTATAGATTTGCGCAATGAGGAAAACCACATGATTTGAGTGTGGTAGCCATATGGATTTCATCATTGATTTCACGGTATAATAACATGTGTATCAACATTAGGTTGTCATGTGAAACAAACATGAATTTCCAAATATTAAATCATGAAACCCAACTGATTTGCTTATTGAATTAGAAATGTAGTAGCTTTAGATAGTCATGTGTGATAGAACATAAATGTCATGGGGCTGAAAGAAGAAATTTGGTAGAAAAACTTTTGCTCCCCAAAATATGGATCCGAGGCTCCTCTGCTTGTCGCAAACTCTCTTGATTTTTTTTTTCAAACCCGTGAGCCAGCAACAAGCGGGGCGCCGCAAATCCATAATTTGGGAAGCTAGGGATAAGCATATTCCATTTTTTTCGAAACTGAAAGCTATAATGTCTGTTATATGCACAGTAAAGGGTTTTATAATAATCTTCGGATGCTTGAGATACAACACCGAGTTGTTTCAGCTTGCACGCTCTGACAAACACTGATCAGAACTTTATTTCAAAAGTATGACGAACCCGTAGTGGCACTCAATCACTCACAGTGACCACTACAGTTCTCCCTTCTCGAGATTGTTATTACAATTCATTTAAAACATGTTCATATTTCATCTAACTGAACGAATTACTATTTACAATAATATAGACCGAATAAAATTCAAATTAATAGTATTCATATTCATCACTGTTCTTCTTACGCTTTGAACGAAGAGATCTTCTTAAATTTAAATCACTGCGATTACCAAATGCTTCATCTTGGTTACGTTTTCTTCTTGTTTTCCTTTGCCTAGACCCTGGTAACTGTGGAGGCTTATTTATCGGATCGAGTAGATCAACTGCAGTTGTAACCGATGGGCCATTTGGGCACTCCGTTCTTCCGACCGAATCAGTATGTGTTAAAGGAGTTCGAATAGGCACACAATTGCCTGAATGCTCGGTTACTGGCAAACTATTGCCATGAGCTGATGATCGTGACAAACCACTGTCAGAGGCTGATGAACTTGGCAAACTATTGCCAGAAACTGATGAACATGGCAAACTACTGCCAGAAATTGTCGAGTATGGTAAACTATTGCCAGATGGTGTGTTGAACAGACATGAATCGAAAACATATCCATAAAAATCGTTATCCAAGTCCTGGTCCTGATTCCGGTCCTGGCCATTCATCTTCTCCCTTGAACGTTCCTTATCCATTTCGCTAGTTCCACAAACGATGCGGTTAGGCGACTTGCGTCTCAACTTCAACTGTTCGCGATGAGCCGTGTATGTGCGTCCTCCTAGAGAGATCTGGAAAACATTGGGAGATATTTGTTTAAGGAAAGTAGCTTCCAGCCACCTTCTCACATCTGTCGGCTTGAAGTTTTTGAAGTAAATTGGATCCCCTGTTCGTAACTTGGCCAATTCATCCTTTTTACACTCGTCCGCATTAAAACCAATACTTTGCTCCTCTTTTGGAGTCGTCAGATGCTTTTTATAACTACTTTTTGGATTGACTAGATCGAGAATCGTTTTTGGTTTAAATTTAAACATTTTTTCAGAGGGAAAACTTGAGTCCTCTGTACATGTGTTGCGATAGTTAAACAAGAAACAAGATATTTGATCTTCAATGTCAAGTTCCCTCATTTGTGGATCGAGCAAAAACTTCTTCAACACCTCTTTTACTACACGTACCATTCTTTCTGCTTGGCCGTTACTAGAGGGGTGATATGGTGGACTTTTCATTACTTTGATGCCCTGTTTTTCCCAGAAGTCTATGAGATATCTGGAATTAAACGGAGGACCACCATCAGTCACAATGACATCAGGCAACCCAAATCTAGCAAACAAAGACATAAATTTAGATTTAACTCTTTTAGCATCAGTTCCGCTTCGCATAAACTCAACTTCAAGCCACCTCGAGTAACTATCAACTATGACAAGGAAAACTTTGTGGTCAAAGTAGAAGAAATCAGCATGTATCCTACTAAATGGACGACTAGTAGGAATCCAGGTTATTTGAGATGGTTTCTTAGGAACAACAGCCATCTGATTACAAGTATGACAATTTTTAACAAAACTTTCTATATCACTGTTGATTCCGTACCAATAAACTGTTCTTCTGGCTAGTTGTTTAATTTTGTGAATGCCTGCATGATTTCTATGAAGTAGTTTCAACACTGCAGCATGCAAACTTACTGGTATTACTACACGGTCTTGAAAAAGTAAACAACCATCCAACAGTTCCATATCTTGATGTTGTGAAAAGACATCTCTGAAACGTTTTTCCAACTTTTTAGGCCAACCATATTGTAAAAAGAACAAAACCTTTTGTAGAAATTCATCATTTTTTGTCTCCTTCGCAATCGTCATCCAGTCTAACGGTAATTCAGTGGTGATATTGATGTTCTTAACGTGATCACGCAGCAAATCCTTAGGAATTTCTTGAGGTAAAGGGAAACGAGAACAAAAATCTGCGTTACCCATTTGAGCAGACGGACGATACACAATATCAAAATCGTAAATTGATAATTCCATTATGTATCGTTGTAGCCGTGTTACAAAAATTGAATTTTTACCTTCCTTTCCGAAAATACCAATTAAAGGCTTATGGTCTGTGTAAACAATAAACTTTTTACCATACAGATATTTGTGAAACTTCTTTATAGTACTGACAATCGCCAATGCTTCCAGATGCAGAATCGGGTATGACTTCTGCGCATCATTCAACGAAAAGGATGTAAAACTTATGGGTCGCTCCTCTTTACCAACAACATGAGCAATTACTCCTCCTATGCCATATCCACAGGCATCAGAAACAACTACTATTGGTTTTTCAGGATCATAGTACTCCAAAAGTTTTGAGTTTAATAGTAAGTGTTTGCATAATTCAAAGGTATCATCACAATTTTTGCTCCAAACAAATTTAGAGTCCTTCTTCAACAAATTATACAACGTGCTGAGATGTGAGGATAAATTGGGAATGAAACGACCATAATAGTTCACCAAACCCAAAAATGCCTTCAATTCCGTGACGTTTTTCGGAGCTATAGCTCTACGAATCGTCTGAATTTTCTCAGGACATGGCAACAAACCCTGGTCCGTTAGCACATGTCCTAAATAAGGCAAACTTGAAACAAAAAACTTGCATTTCTTTAAATGTACTTTGATGTTGAACTTAGACAAACGTTCTAAGACCAAATAAAGCCTCTTCTTACATTCTTCGTAATCCTTACCAGCAATCAACACGTCATCAAGGTAACAAGAAACCCCCTCTAAATCATGCAAAACTTGATCCATTACTTTTTGAAAAATTGCTGCACTGCTAGATGCTCCCTGCGGCAGGCGATTGTATGAGTACAAACCTTTTATGGTATTAATTACCATAATTTTTCTTGAATTTTCGGAAAGACGTAACTGGGTGTAAGCTCCAGCAAGATCGAGTGAACAAAAAACCTTAGAACCCGACAACGATGCAAACAAATCTTGAACCAATGGAAGCGGATAGGTATTCGGTAAAATAACCTTATTTATGGCGACTTTGCAATCAATCACCATCCTAATACCATTATCCTTCTTCGCTACTATAATTACAGGAGAAGCCCATTCGCTGACGTCAACAGGAGTAATTACACTATCCCTCTCCAAAGAATCAATATGTTCAATAACCTTATCTCTTAAACGATATGGGACTTCATATGCTCGCCTAAAAACTGGTTTATCTTCCTTCAAAACCAAATCTGCTTCAAAATCTTTTATTGGAGTGGAGAAATCATTATCAAAAACATTTGGAAACTTACTTTTTATATCCTCTTCAACGGTAACCTCCCTCGTCACGGTTGTGTAGTTTACAGAAACTGGTTGGAAGGCGTCTCTCCATGCTGAAAAGAATACGTCTAGCCAGTCACGCCCGAAAAGTGGTGTGAAGATTTTTTTGCTTTCCAGGACCACTAGTTGAACTGTTCTACGCTGACCATTAAGCTTCACCGACACGTCGAACTGACCAACGACCATCAAATGAGCTCCATCGACGACTGCCAGCTTCTTTACCGCCAGAATAAAATCTACGGCTTTTTCGCCAGGTTTCTGCACCCTCGCATAAAATTTGATACGTTGGACTAAATCACTTTCACTTTTGTCGAAACGTTTACGTAGCGAATCTGTCAAATCTTTGTATTCAATATCTTTCAAGTTTCGGCCAGGGTACAGCAACCTGAGCTCACTGTAGACAGCGGTACCACACGATGCAAGGAATGTAGTCTTCTTATCCCCATCTGCTACTTTTTGATGCAAGTAAATCCACTCCAGTTGATCCAGATATTGCGAGAAAGTTATGCTTCCATCTGGATGGAACGGTTCAATTGTACTCATAATTGGCATTGCCACTTTAATAAAAATTAGAAACAAACAGAGAAACGGAAAAAAAATCAACTTCTAAATTTGTATAATTTTTGATATTTTATGAAAAAAAAAAAATATCAACTACAAACACATAATATGTTGTACTAACATAAATTTTAAACTACTCCCAGAGAGACACAAATGATGAAGAAAACAAACTTAAATTGCTCAAGTTTTTAAATAACTTCAGAAAAAAAAACAAACACGCGCAATCGCAATCACAACAAAACAAAATAAACCAAAAACGATAAAACAATTTAAAACATACCTGGTTAGTCAACGTGTTGTCTTCAAACGATGATGTGGACCAGTCTAAGCGGTACCAAAAACTTCAACACACACTACAAGCTTATACTGGGAATGGATGCTGGTTGACGCGATGAAAATTTCCAAAGCTATTGTGGTCAGCTACAAAAAACTGATCTGCGATGCCAGGCTTTGTCTCCGGTCAAACACACAACGCTATTATATTACGCCAAACTGAACAATGGGCGATGCAGTAGAAGCCGATCTTAAACACACGCGTCCTTTGCGATTTAAACACTTTTCACAGGTTTTACTTTTTTTTTTATGAAGAAACTCTGTAGTAAACTATTGGAAAACTTTTTCGCAAAACGTGCGAATTAAACACTGCTGTGATGAGATTTCAACATAAACTCCTTGCCGCCTTGGCATCACCACACTTGAGATGAGCGAAACGGCTTTAGAAACTGTATCAGTAGAATTAAATTTTACCAATAACTAGTATCACCTCACAAAACTATAATTGTTCTTAATCACAGCTTAAACTTCAACTGAATTGAAAAAAAAGAAAAAAAATATTTCACCTCGTACGCCAGTTATAATGTCTGTTATATGCACAGTAAAGGGTTTTATAATAATCTTCGGATGCTTGAGATACAACACCGAGTTGTTTCAGCTTGCACGCTCTGACAAACACTGATCAGAACTTTATTTCAAAAGTATGACGAACCCGTAGTGGCACTCAATCACTCACAGTGACCACTACAAAAGCCAGAAAAATCTGTTAGTGGAATCCGATTTTTCTACTAAACTATACATTATAATCAATGTTTTCTTATAGAAAGGTAGAATTCTCGTACATCGGTCAACTTCACTAATAAAAGAAAAATCGAATTCATAAATTTTCATCTAACACTTTCAGCTTCAAAATTTGCTTCTTCTCTTTGGAAGCATGATGATGACTGTCGTTCGACACGAGGTCCAACCGCAATTCAGTTCACTAGGCATCCCATGGGTTGATCACAAACAATTTAGAAGCTTTGAACATGGAAATCGATAGCATAGCTCATGGATTTCATCATAACAATCTCATTGCGCAAATCAATGAATCGACCAACTTGAACATGATGATTATGACACAAGATAACCATAAGCAAAACACACTGAATCCGTGTTGGTGTGATGATCTATGCGTCCATAGGTTGACACATACGAATCTGAAGAGAAAGCTTCGGGAACTTATGTGGAAAAAATATGGAATCCCTGTTGTCGGTTGATGAATCAATCCATGAAGCAAAACACAGGAATTTAATGTGTAACACACACGAAGTTTGCAAGAAAATCATAGCAAATCGATATGGACGTTCATGAATCGATCCATAATTTTAAACACACAGATCGAGCGTGTGGATTTTTATCAGTGTGGGGGGTGTGATGTACCTGCTCTCCAACACTATCTTCCACTCTCAATCTATCACACTCAAACCACAAACAAACAAACGTAAAACATAGAACAAATTTCTTCAAAATTCATCGCCCAGTTTACACCATCATCATCTGATGAGCATGTTGCACGAAATATTATTTCGTGACCTGCAGATGGCGGTAGTGTGAAACGTCAAACAATAGAAGTAATAAATCACAGAAGAAGAATGTCGCTGGCTGAGATAGGCGGGGCTATAAATGTCAACGCGAAAATGTATGCAGTTTGACACTTATGTACCCAACATGTTTCTGAGCGAGAACCAAGGGAACACCAGCGACATTCTTCTTCTATGATTTATTATTTCTATTCGTCAAACATGTTAATCACGGCGCCCCGTGGCTACACCCACTCAGGGTCGGCGTTTGCTTGCTTCGGGAGGACACACTAACCTTTTCACCGGAACTGAAGGGGACAATACAAAGTATAGGCAGACCCACTGAAAGGGAAACCAAGGCGGTCTTCAATAGAGTAAAGCGGCACAGAACACAATGAAATTTTACTTAAACATATTTATTTAAATAAGTTACATTGATAAGGGGGGGAGAGGGTAATCGTTGCGGCCGTGCAGGTAGTAGCGAGAGAGAGAGAGGAGAGGTTCTTGGGGGTTACTTGCCACACTTCAGGAAGCGCTAATTTGTAGATCCACGTGCTTGGTCCTGTGGGTTCTTCGGGGCGTCATCTTGGCTGGGCGGGTTCGGTTCCAGCAGCTGGGACTTCAGGGCCTGATCTTCGTCGTGGGTTAATCTTCAGTCGGGGATGTTCGTGGGTTATTCCCGGCCTTTGACCGACGTCCGAACGCTCACCGACGGGGCTGTGACTCATAGGATTTTGAGCTACGGTAAGCGGGGCACGGTGGTAGGGTCGACGACCAGAATGTTGCGGATCATCCAGGGTTCTTCCAGGCTCCAAGGTGGGTTTCACGGACACTTCTCACACCGTTGTCGGACTTTGGATTTTCCCGCGCCGAAGTTTTCCCTTTCTGTTCGCACACGCACTCGTTTTTAAAAAAAAGACACTACACGTTATTGCTTCCAGTGGGCTATTTGCCCTTTGAAGAAAGCACCACACTAGAGACAACGGACTAGCATGCAACGCCCAGTGGCACAGTCGGAAAATTTTCCTCTCGAAAAGTTTTCGGCCTGAGGCGGGAATCGAACCCACACTCCTTAGCACGATGCGGCTAAATGCCTCGGTGACACTAACCGCACGGCTACGAAGCCCACTTTCTATTTCTATCCACTACTTTTTTTTTTCTTTCGGAGTACGGTTCAGTTTCATCCGTGTTCTTCGAGCGTCAATTACTTTCTGCCCTCTTTTTTCCCAGACTCTCCTTTCCTCTCCATTCCCTTCTCCTCTCTTCCTCTTCTCTACGCTCTTCTCTCCTCTCTCTTGATTTGGTCCCGGAACTGTCATTTGAGGCAGGGATGCCACACCCGTTGAGTCAGATTTATTTCAGATAGGGATGTGAAACGTGCCTAACCTCTTGCTAATCATAGTTGTAATAAGGGAGGGTTGGACCCTTTACTTAAGCATTACAAATTATTTGAGTTATACATTTCTTTTTTTTATTTTACTCCTTTTGTCCCTATTTACTTTCTTATGGCTACTATAAACAAATCTCCTAACTGGCAAAATAGTTTGACTACTTCTTGGCCTCCATAACGTGGGTGAATTTAATTGGTTCCGATCAGTCGGTAACACACACGAAGAAAAACTATACGTGCGCCTCTGCTTGTGAGATTTGTAACATAGTGAAAATCGTTAAGGTGATTATAAAACGAAGCCACACCTCAAATTTTCAAGAGCACAAGACATGAAAACCAAGCAGCGCTTCGCGTTGAAAATTTATCCCATCCCACCAGCAAGCAAGCAATTTGATTGATTTTCAACGCGAACTGTTGACAGATTCTCTAGTCCATTCAAAGTTTGGCTTCGTTTTATAATCACCTTTAAAGCATCGACACCTCACGATGGAAATTTCGTCAGTGTTACGTCTTTTTTGTCTATGATCAAACTATTCATTCAAATAGCAAACGCTAGAACCAGAAAACCGTTTCCCTTCTTCCATAGAGATAGGAAGAGATCGAGACAAAGATCAAATTTTTGATGAATACTAGATTGAAAAACACTCCGTTGCCAAGAAAGTAATACACAAACAGACGTCATTTTTGCGCTCCTAACTTGTTTTGAATCCCAAAACTTTGGTCTAGTAACCTTCGATATTGGTCATATCGACATACGGAGAGAAAATTGGGAACAAAGAATCAGCAGAAACACATCGAGATATGGAGATATCGAGATAAGGAGGATATCGAGATATGGAGAGAGAAAATGTATGCAAACTGAAGGGACCTATAAAATCATCGACATAGGGAGAGATATCGAGATGTAGAACATCGAGATGTAGAGAGTCGACTGTATGTGCAACGATTCCGTATAAGATGTCGTCAAAAGGGCTTTCCTTAGCCGAGTGGTTAGAGTCCGCGGCTACAAAGCAAAGCCATGCTGAAGGTGTCTTGGTTCAATTTCCGATCGATCCAGGATCTTTTCGTAATGGAAATTTCCTTGACTTGCCTCGGCATAGAGTATCATAGTACCTGCCACCCGATATACACATGCAAAAATGGCAACTTTAGCAAAGAAAGCTCTCAGTTAATAACTGTGGAAGTGCTCATAGGAACACTAAGCTGAGAAGCAGGTTCTGTCCCAGTGGGGACGTAATGCGTACAGAAGTGGAGGCGGTATATGTGCATAATTTCAGCGGTTTTCAGATCGTGCTCCCCGGAGCACTTGGTGCTCCGCGATGCCTTGGCAGGTGCTCCGCGACCGTTCTAATAATTTGTACCAATGCCTTGAAATATTTAAACTTTCTATTTAAAAATGCACTTTTAATTAACCAAACCAAGCCATACCTTGAATTTTCAAGACTACAAGTTTCGAGAACTAAACAATCGATTTTGCTGTAATTTTTCTCGATGAGTAACTTGCTGGTTGTAACTCAATAATCAAATTTTTACTCAAGACCACTGTTTTGTTCGCTAAATTCGTGTTCCTGAAAATTTTAAGGTAGTTTTATTTCATCTTCACTTTATAATGTTTTTGACGTTATGGTGGGTGACGAAACACAGTTTATAAGGTGCCAAAATTATCGAACTTTTATATACCTTAGGTACTTTTACAAAAACGTTAAGCATTTGGGCTAAGATTTTTTATTTGAAATTCGAAACCGTCGAAAATGTTCCATACATTTGTGTATACGACAATTTCACCAACCAAATTTGCAGTTTTTCCTGAATTATACTTCAAAAATAATAAGTTAAATCAAATTTCCCCCAATACAATATTTTGAACCTTTCGGTGTGTGAATGTATTGTCGGGATACTTATTTATCTTCATGGACAAAAATCTGATGTACCGTAAAACGGGGTAACATTGATCGGAATGACGTTCCTCGCAAACAGCACGAATCAACATTTTTCTTCGAAACATTTGCAATGTATGAATGGTTCTTCTCTCTTATATGTTAATAAATTTATAAAAGCTAACAGTTTTTGCAAAAATAAAATTACATTCATGCGAAAAAAAATCAACTTTTCGCAACAATGATTTCCTTGATTATGAATGACACTTAAAATTCATGAAATTTATACTTCATATGAGTTCTGCCTGTCCTTTCTTAGCCGAATGGTTAGAATCCGCGGCTATAAAGCAAAGCCATGCTGAAGGTGTCTGGGTTCGATACCCGGTCGGTCCAGGATCTTCTCGTAATGTAAATTTTCTTGACTTCTCTGGACATAGTGTATCATCGTACCTTCCATTACTCAGAGGCACGCTAAGCTGACAATCAGGCTCTGTCTAAGTAAGGACGTTAGTACCAAGAAGAAGAAGAAGAAGAAGATGAGTTCTGCAAATGATGTAAGCGAGGAAAATGCTGTTTTACTCAAACCGGCATCGCTGTAGACGATCCAGTTGTCATAATTTTCATGAGTACGTTTAATTCATCAAAATTGTCGAATCATTATATAAAATGCCGAATTTTCCTAGAAAATTGCCTACCTATATCCGTTTAGGGAAAATTTTGACACCGTTATACAAAACTAGGAATATTTCACGAGTGTTATCAAGATTATGAATATTTCCATGAGTGTTGAACTTGAGGTTGTTCCATTCAAAGACATTAATAGATGCCTAAAACAAAAAAGAAATATTTTTCTGCCGAAAATCTCCAAGTTGTTCGGATTAAAAGCAAAAGTCGAATGTTTTTAACCAAAGCAATTCTGCCGTTTCCAGGCCACGAATTTCGATTTTTTTAAAGAAAGCCTAAGTTGAAGTCCGTGATAAAATAAAACAAATCTTTTACGATTAGAGTTAAAAGTTTAAAATAAAATTAAAATTATTGAAAGATTGGCCAACAGAAATCTTACTTCAATGTTTTCATAGAAATTATAGTGCCAATTCAAGCTTTTAAAAATCGGGATTTCAAAAGGAGTGGTGGTGAGGAACAGGTGCTCCGCGCCACAAATTTTATTTCAAAAAGTGCTCCGCGAGCCAAAAAGGCTGAAAACCCCTGATTTATATGATGAAAATTAACATACAATGCGAGTGTAAAGATTTTATTACGAATTAATCTGTAACTATACTTATGTACGACTTAGTTTATGAGAACAAAGTTGATTTGACAGCTGCTACGGATTGATTCGACTTTTTTGCACGTTTATACGGAACGAAACAAAATGCACTGATGAACTCAGAAAATAGCGTTCTATGTGAGGAAATTCATCAATCAAACGATTTCATTCACCATGTTGTGCGGGTGTGATGTAATTCGCACAAGTAAACGACTTTTTACGTAAACTGTTATGCGACTTCTGGTTGTCTGGGCAAAGCAGCCACTCTGCCATAAAAAAAATACTTACACCTTTCTGCATGAACTGGCGTAGATGCAGGGGTCTGGTCTACTATGGGCTAGTTTTAAAATGCAACATCAATTCATCTCCCTTCCCCTCATTGGTTTGCATTCTGTCTTGATCATCAGATCATCAGGGGGCACAGATAACCGTAGCGGTAAACGCGCAGCTATTCAGCATGACCATGCTGAGGGTCGTGGGTTCGAATCCCGCTGGTCGAGGATCTTTTCGGGTTGGAAATTTTCTCGACATCCCAGGGCATAAAGTATCATCGTACCTGCAACACGATATACGCATGCAAAAATGGTCATTGGCATAGTAAGCTCTCAGTTAATAACTGTGGAAGTGCTCATAAGAACACTAAGCTGAGAAGCAGGCTCTGTCCCAGTTGGGACGTAACGCCAGAAAGAAGAAGATCAGATCATCAGCACTTATACACTGAGGGTGTCTATTAGTTTCAAGCAGTCATCTGGTTGGTTCCTTGGTAAGTGCAGTTTGTCAGGCGATACTGGAGTAGCAAGCACGGGCAGCCAATCAAGCTCAATCTAATCTAATACTCGATCTCTAATCACAATAATTGTCTAACGAACTTTCCCAAACGACTGTAAAGACGTGGCTGGTGCCAAGCTGATGTTAGTTTTGATGCTCATATTAGTAAAGTATTTAATCAGTGTTTTTTTTTTTGCTTCTTACAGACTGGTGAAATGGAAGTCAAAAATCCGCTGTTTCTTGATGATCCAACAATTACCCCAGGAACTAATCAAATAACGATCGGAGCATCTACCACACCGACCAAGATTACCATCGATGAAAGTCAGTCAGATGACCCACATGTAAATTCGAAAAAGTAATTTCACCTACCAAGCTTCTGGTAGCTTTTTGGAGATCGTGGAATGGTTAGGCCGGTTCGCCGGTTGTGGTTTATAGGTGTTAGAGCTCTCATGACGACCTAGATACATTCTCTGTTGATGGAAAGAATGTGAACTAATTAGCATTCAACAATGACTATCAAGCACAAAGTGCTGATTTGAAAGAGTCTTTGGTTATGTCTTGTTATAGTTTTGTGTCGGTTATTGAATAGAAGAATAGGCTATGTTCAGGAATACATTAGAAAGAACGAGAACCGAAGATCAAATGAAAATGAATGTTTTAAATTACCAAAAATATAAAACAGATCTACCGATCCAGGCTGCACGTAAAATCAGAGGAAAAAGTATATAATTTGAACAATTTGCTCATGGAATAAATAAATGTATTAAACATACACTCTAACTTTTTTAGAAATTACAAATTATAAAACACGAAAATCTGAATTAATTTTAAAAGATTCTGATGACATTTTTATGCATAATTTATGACGTTCGATTGTTGCATTCAGTTCAGTTTTTTTAGGCCAGAAACACATTTCTACTCAATTTTTTAAAGTTCTCTATTGATTACAATATAGTTTCTTTTGTTTGTGTGTTAGTCTCAATCTAAGCTTTGAACTCAAAGAATGGATGGAGTATGTTTCTCGTCTTACTATTACAATGTCAGGCAGGACGACGTCAATTGTTTTTTTTTTCCAAATAATGATGAATTATAAATCGTCATTTGAGCGAGAGAAAATACCAAAGTAGTCGCAAGAACACGCTTCATTGTGTATCAGTCAATAAACGATTTTTTCAATGAAAATCAAGTTTGCTTTTCCGAAATTTTCAGATTTTATTACGATGAATCATATTGAGCATAGATTACAGTTTGTTTGTTTTATATATTGAAATTTTTTGTATGCATTCAATAGATTTGGAATGAATGGAAAATTTAGAAAACTAAAATAACATATTTTTTGCCAAATTGTTTTCTAAATATGGTTCAGACATTTTGACTAAGTTTGTTAAAAAAACGAAGCACAGCGTTTCAAATTATATATTTATTTCTTTATAGTATAAGCACGATCTTATATAATCAGTGCTGTTGAATTTCAAAATTACAAATTCAGAATTGTTCACGGAAACACATGCTTTGCGATGACGTTTTTCACAGAGAAGTGAGATATTAGCAATATTGAAATGTCAAAGTTGCGTGACATGATATTTAACAGCACTGGACATAATCGCCTAATATGAACTGGGTGAACAAAAACTTCCCAACAGCTAACGTGAACAAAAACAATAAGCTAAGTACATAAAACACAACGCACTGATCGTATCTACAATGTATATGGAGAACACAATAATACGTGAAATATAATTTAATATGTTTTTGAAACTCAAACTCTTTATAAATATGTGCAGTGAACAGTTTCATCATGAAACTGCATAAGAAGAGAAAGAAGAAAAACACATAATTCAAAACTATTTTAGATAACAGTGGTTGAAGAAGTCATAGATTTACTTTCACCATATAATAGTGAAGAGAGCAGAGAAAATATTTTACTATTATAATTATTTATCACATATTAACAAGAAGCATACAGATAACAAAAATAACTTGACAGAAAATAGAAATAGATCTGTAACAGCATGCTTTATAAATGTTTATATAAAATAAAAGAAACTACCTAATGTATCAGAAAATACGGTCTATTGGTATGACTCCTCTTGTATTTGTATATGAATTATCCTATTGATACCATAAAAAAAACAAGTGATAGACGGTTAAAATCAATTATTTACAAACTTTTTATCAGAGCATTGCTGTTAACTAATTGAAGATGAGCCTCGCATCGTTCTACGAGAACATAAATTTTATGAAGAGCGTTTTTTTTGCTGATTAGCGGTTCTCTAAGTCTCAAATGGTTGCAACCTGGGAGTTGCAACTCATTCCGATGGTACTCATTGAACTCTTTCTTATATATCTTCAACAAGATCTTTAGTCGCTAACTGGATTATCGAAATGCATACATTTTGCCTTATGAGAAATGGAATATTTTTGTGACATAAGCTCGTTTTGTATATTGTTTAGGCAACGATGTACGCACTGGTCTATTGATCGTAACGTTATGGATTCAATTCCAGGCCGCCACGATTTTTTTGCTTTTCAATTTTGTTTTTTGAGGAAAATATATAAAATTCAATCCGATTTCTTGTCCGATTCCATAGGCTGTTTCTATGTATTTCCGTAGTCCTAGTTTATCTTTTACGTCACATTAACCTTGAAGCTCATGTGGGCCAATTTTAGGGATATGATTCGATCCCAGGTCTACAGCGTGAGAAATACTTAGGCTCTGTTTCGTTTGATGAGTTGTTCCATTGATTTTCATTAAGAAGTGTTATTGCTGCAACCACCATTTTCAATTCAACACCCCTCGAAAAGTTACACTTATTTATAACAACATAAGAACATAAATGTAAAAAATAATTATAACAAGAATGTAGAAACTGGATAAACTGCATCATTTTGATTTTATGTTCGTTCTCCACTCTCTGGATAGCATATATCCATTAAAATGATACTAGCATCTTATCATATGGAATCAATCATAACGGCATCAGCGTGAGCATTTCGGCAGGGTTCTTTTGAAGCCGTTGATCTCATAGTTGGATATAATGAGCTTCGTACATAAATGCATCTTGCCCCATCTTGCTGCCGAGTGTCCAACTAAACTGTCGAGAAAAAAAACCAAAACCCCTGCGGTGCACAAGCAGTTACCCTTTATGTTTCAATTTATGATTTTGTTTCTTGAATAATAAAATCCACTCATGTAGCTACAAAATCATATCAAATGTAGAGAATGTGAATAGAAAAGAGAAAATATATTAAATCTTCGTAAAATTTTACTGTATTAACATCATCTGTAATATTTTTGGAGTTTCATTTACTCGGATAGTTATATCACAAGTCATTATAGATCTGGGCCCTGTGACATAATTAGAGGCGCAGTCAAGTTCGAAACCATGGGTAGTACAAAGGTTGGCAAATATTGTTGTGCACAGTGAAGCTAAGAACAATTTTAACCCTGGACTGGAAATTAAAAGTTACTATATTGAAGGGGCTCAAACGCAAAGGGCTATATGTGCCATTTTTGGTCGGTTTTGAAATAAATTGAGGACAGTTTCCAATCGTTCTAACGATATTTTCACGAGATTTTTCCACTCATCACAAAAAATGTCATAATTCTAAGGAGATTGGCTTGTTACATTCGTGACTTCCATACAATTTGTAGTAGATTTTCCCAAACTAGCTTTTATCACTGGCTTCTGACCCCCTCATATTCATAAATAGCCATCAAACTTGAGGGGGAGCACGGCCCATCTCATCAAAGGTAGAAGTCGTAGGATTTACCGTAAAATTGGGTGTTAAGGACACAGGGGATTTTAAGCGATTGAACTTCTCTGTCAAGGTCGACAAGTCACAGATACGTCAGTCATCTGAAATGCTTGATTTGTTTGGAAAATTGTGAGCTGCATTATCTAGCTTGTTAATATAAAGTATTGTGGTTTATACATATTGACAACGTTTCAAAACATTTTTGTTCCTTTTTTATGGGCTCAATAAATTTATCTACAAAGCTATGAAACAATACTGATAAAAGTATGTGAGTATCTTGGCTTTGATTGAGATCACAACACAAACAAAAACTTTTGAAAATTTTGAGTTGATTACAATTTGTAATAATTTCAATGGAAAAAGTCTCTTTTTGAAAATAAGTGTGGTGTTTAGGCACCTGTTGCACTTTTTCTAAGTTACTAAACTGATTCGATTTAAGTCGTAATATATTACAATCCAGCTTTTTAAAAGCACTAATGGCTGCCGCAAACAGGCTCGCTTTCTGGTAGGGACCGATCAATTTGACGTTTGGCTTGGGTCGTTTTATATTGAGCGGACCCAAGCCAAATGTCAAATCGACCGATCCCTACCAGAAAGTGAGCCTATCGGCGGCAGCCATTAGCGCTCGTAAAAAGCTGGATATACTTTTGGATTGTTCAACGAAGATGAACTGCAAATAAAAGTAAACTACAAACGCATAGGTTCCTGTTGCATATTAAGACAAACATCATTTCAAGACATTTGAACGATGCACTGATAGCTTCCTGATAATGATTTTGTAGTTAAAATAAAACGGTTTGCATTTGCGGAAGTTCCAACTTGAACAATATTGAAATAATATCAGCTTTCGATTGAACTAAACTTATGGAATTTAATGAAATGATCAACGCCAACGGCCAAAGAGGGAATGTCTTGCTGTTGGCAAAATATAGTTTCTCAAAACCCCATTTTGCATCACACCCATTAAAAACAACACATTTTCATAATTATCTCTGAAATCTATCATAAAATCATCATCCTTGTTATTGGATATTGTTCAATTATAAGCATGCTAGAAGTTGCTAGAAGTAGAGTTGAACTTAACATCCCATTTCACGATACATAACATTACAATGCTTGTTTCGATAATATTTGTGAATCGATTATAGTTGCTCACTATCATACAGAAGTAAATAAAATCTGAAAAATATCTCAAATCAATTGATCAACTATGTTTGATACCTTTTGTCAGTTTGCGGCCATTCATCAATTATGTAAGAGATTATGTGTGGAGGAAGGGTTTGATTTTTTTTCTGTTAGAATTATAGACATGCTAGAGCTTCACGGTCATCATCAAATTGAAGGAATGAAACTTTTTCAAATAAATCTGGCGATCACAAATTCGTACGTTAATAGCTGTTTGAAGTAGACAAGTTGGGTGGTACATTAATCATTGATTGAATAATATCCAACTTTGATACTTATTTACTTTTGGACTACTAAAAATGGAAAAAAGAAATTCGGTCGGTCTTCGATTATAAAAGTACGGCTGAGAAATACATATTTACTACAATTACTATAATTTACTGTAAATGAAGGAAACCTAAAAAACGACTTTTTAGACTTGGTAAAATATTTCTTAGTCAAGAGAAATTTTAGAATATTTTTGTGATTTTAGTGTGACTAACAGAAAGCCCTCTGTAGTTAGTCCTTGAAGATTTTTCAAACATGCAACCCCAGATTAAAAAAAATGTGTGAGTTGTCACTTGGGGTTTTCTAAAACATGTTTTAAAAATGATTCCATCCCGTTACAAAGCCGTTCAACGCCAAATCTTCTAATAGGGTCCTAAAGTAAATTTCATTAGAAATGTATTCAGGTATTTTCCCAAATGTTCAGATATTGTTCCGGACATTTCTAAAGGCGTTCATTTAGTAATTATTTCTATAAGAATTTATTCAAGAATTAATTTTGGGATACCTCAAGAATCCAACCTGAATTTTCCCAAGGGAAACCACAGAAACGGAATTTCTTCAAAGATTGTTCCAGAAACCATCTGATTTCCTTTTGAAATTTTTTGAGAGTTTTTCATCCTCCAAGATTTCCGGCCAAAACGTCCTGTAAAGTTCAATAAATAACTTCTCCAGATAAGCCTAGGGATTTCCTTTAAAATTGTCTTTCAGGATTTATATAAAAATTCAAATAGGAATTTTTCTAAAAATACCTTCAGCAATTGATTCAGAGATTGCTTATTAGATTTCTACATAAATTCATCAAGAAGTTCATCGAGATTTTCTCAAGTAAGCCTTAAATCATAAGTTTTTTCCGGAATTCTTCAGGAATGTCTCAAGGGAAATGACATGAACATTCACGCAAACAAATTTTGTTGTATAATCTACCGAATCCATGGTAGAATTAAGAACTGTACCAACGATTTTCAACCGACTACAAAAATCTGTCAAGTTTACTATAATCTGGTGAAAATCACTGCGCAGTGCAGTAAATGTGACCGTGTCCATTGTAGAATCCACTGCAAAGCATTGTATTTCAATCCGTGGCACCAACCGTACAACACAGTGTGGTCAAAAGTATAATGCCAAACTTGTCAAATCTAGAATGTTTCTAGTCATAAATACTACAACACTGGTTAAATAAACAGAATTTATTTTCTTGTGTAGTGATGTTGACTATGTTTTGGTCAAGGTTTTGGTAGAGTTAACAGATTAATGTAGCCGGTTGAAAATCGTTGGTGCAGTTCTTAATTTTACCATGAATTTAGTAGTTTGTACAATAAAATTCATTTCAGTGTTGTTCTGCAAAATAAATCCATGAGTTATTTCGCAACATTCTAAATGTAAGCAATTATTCATTTCTCTGCTAGCTGTAATAGCAGCCATGTGAGTAGAATTTTTATTCCGTGTACTACTGTAGTCTAGACACCAATCATCTTTTTTAGGACATGAAATGTCGATTACACTATAAAAAAATTCAACTGAGAGCCCAGCTCAAATCCTTTCATGAAGGGGCACGGGAACAACAGAGAATTTCTGGAGATCGTTTTGAAAAGGTCGAATATGACATTTTTGACTGTCTGAGATAACTCTCTATGAAGTTTCACAAACGAAATTAAATTCCTATTTCAAGCAAACTGCTAAAAAGCACACAATATACGTATTAGGACACAAAACGAAATCCCTCCCAGTGAACCTTTGAACAAAAGCATAAGAATACACTCATTTTTTTATTTACGTGCATAGACAAGTTTTCCGGCTATCTGCACTGAAATGAATTTTATTGTAGAAACTACTGAATCCATGGTGAAATTTAGAACTGCACCAACGATTTTCAACCGACTACATTAATCTGTTAACTCTACCAAAACATAGTCAACATCACTACACAAGAAAATTTCTTCTGTTGATTTGTTACCTGCTAGCTCACCGAAGCTAGGGAAGGGAGACAATTATAGGGTCGTTTACCTTACTCTCAACATTACATACACTCACGGTGGTACTCACCTACAGTAGGAGCTACACACGCACGTGTGTTGCGCGACACGTGCCCACCAGTGCAACAAGGAGGAAAAATCGGCAATCAGTGTCGTATCTAGGGGGACTCAAAAGCTGCTCAAACTATCAATTCTGGCTCAACCACAATGGGCGAGGCTTGACGACTCCTTTGTGAGTCCGGTAACGAAAAGCAAAGTGAAAGTGGCGAAAGAGACTAATCAAGGCTTGCTCTTTAAATGAATGCGCTGTACAAATTAACTTCTCATTCTAACATGCTAATTTATTAGCCATAATCGGCTGAATAGTGACGACACAACACTTTGGGGTAGGGTACTTGCGGTTTGGTACATTCTTGGCAGGGCGGCGAATGGAGGCTCGAAGCGGCAACGGTTGGTGGCAGGTGGTGGTGGTTGATGGCGGGTTGGTGGCGACAGGCGGCGATTCTCCGCGGGTTGATGTCTGGGAGATATCCAGCCGGTGGACTAGATGGTGATAGGCGAACTACGGAGTGGCTTAATCGGTTCCACGGGAAGTTTGGCAACTGTCCCACCGTGAACTTGGTTGATGGAATCCCTCCCGGACCTGGACCGGGATGCTGGATTACGACAGTCCAGATAACGTCCGGAATGGAGAGGATGGCTTCGTTGGCTTCGACGGCTTTGTAGTCGCTCTCCTGAACGGCTTGGTGGCAAGGAACAATGGCGGTTTTGGGCACAGGTGAAGACAATGGCCAGATGACAAAGGCCGAATGCGATGGCCGAGAACAATGACCGACGCCCGGGATCTGAGCGTGGCCAATCCAAAATGGCCTGTTTCGTGCTCCGGATGGAGATTGTAGCACGTAACGTGGGCACCCTTTTCAGCGTCTGTCCGTCCTTAGCGTTTTGGGAGATGAAGATCGTTACGCTTGAAGTGAAAGAGGGGCCGCTTTTGTCCTGTGGATGAAATAACCACCGCTTGCTCCGCCAAGCAATGCAGAAAAGAGAAAAAGGCCCGCTTACAGGACCTACCCCCGTGATTAGTACCCTTGTGACGTCACTGTGATTTTTAATTTGTACAATATACATGTTTTAACATCAAATTTACCTTTTTCTCCGCAAACTAACACTATTTGTTCTGTTTTATGTACACGTGTGTTTTGGGCTTAACAAAAACCTATTAACAAAGAAATAACAATACCGTTTTTATCCTACTAACAATGCACCTTTTGTGTCACTAACCATACATGTAATCTTCGTTTCTTCAACAATTGTGTTTTCGTTATTATAACGTATCGTTTCAAATTTTACTTTTACCACCTAATAAAGAGAAACAATAATTAGAAAATTTCACCACTTTTAATTATTCAACTCACAGTCTAAATTAAGTAACAATTTTCCGACGCGCACTACTACTCCCGTTTATGGTTACGGACAGACTAAAGAGTTCGAGCCGAAAGCTGAGCTTTTTAATGATCAAAATGATACGACCGAACACGAAATTAGCCGACATTCGGAATGTTCTGACTGTTTGGCAACCCTTCCAGCATGCGACATCTGAAGGCCAGTGATAAACGTAAGGCAAGCTTTCAGTCTTTTGCTTGCGCTCAAACCGCTGCAAACAAATACCATGCATGACATGTATGTTGGTGTTGGGATCTAATCGGCACTCACACTGAATACCGACAAGAGAGTTACTCTCGCCCGTATTGAGTAGTGATAGTGCACGGTGGGTTTAATGGAGGAAAAAGGACCTTGCGGTGGAGCCGGCAAGTAATTATTGGAACCACCGGTTACATTACCTTATATTCCCCCCCTTTTTGAATGCTTCAAACTGCATTTATTTTTCAATCAGAGTTTACTAATTATTAATTACAACATTAATCGATTTCCGATTTATGTTAAATATATGAACCTCTAGGGCCCACCCTGTACTTTCCATTTACCTTCATCGTACTCACGATGAAGAAAAGGTAACTCAATTTTACCAACACTACTGTGTTGAGAACTGTCAAATCGTCAACCTTTATTTACTACTCGGAGCGATCGAACGACGGTGCATGCGAGTGTCTTTTTCGACGCGTTTTCACGGTTTCCGCGAGTTTTCCGGCGTTTTTCGTCTAAATGCGTGTCTTCCAGGAGCAAATTCTGATTGCGCGCGTGTCCAGCGATCGGAAGAGCTATTACCGGTCGAGTTTCCATTGGACTTTTGTGGGATCAGCTGGAGGTGAGAATATGCTGCTGGAGGAGGAAATTTGGAGCTTGGCCAGGTAAGCGATGATACGAGTAGTGTGCAATCGACCACAATCACGACAAAGTGTTAAACCGTTTTCATTTCAATTTTTCTAGATCTCGGGGATCAATCCGAGGAGAATTTCTATGATTTTACGTCCGGACGTATGAATGGAAGGTGAGTGTTTCTCAAATAAAACGACCCACTTGAAGATGTTAATGAATGGTGATTATTTTTAGGCTTCGGGCTTCAGATCACAGACCGAGAATACGCCAATAGGTTTTCCCTTGTCGTCTGCTAGCTCGTACGAGCTCGTTCCCACTCGAGCCAGGATGGTACACGGAACGTATAGGGCATCCAGTTTGGCATTATACGAGTCCGCTGCGGATGACTGTCGGAAGTTCCGCCGAAAAACTCTCTGGCCCACCACGTAGACCGGAGCAGATTGTTTGGAACGTAGATTATAAGTTCTTATATTCTTTTCATGGCATTTTTGTAGGTTTTTCTTAACAGTGGAATAAACTTGCTCATCGATTTTCCCCTTCCTTTCCAACCTCCCGTCCTCGGATACCTCTTCCTTTTCCCTATCCATCCTGTGTTCCTCACCTGTCCCAACTATTTCGTGTCCGAAAAGTACTCGGTAGGGTGAAAACCCGGTAGAGGAGTGGGGAGTATTGTTAAGGCAATGTTCTATTTCGGACACTTTTGTGTCCCAAACTTTTTGATTGTCTTTAACGTACGATCTGATGCAAGCATTGATCGTGCGATTCAGACGCTCAACGGGATTTGCCTGGCTATGGTGTCGGGCATTTCTCCAATGCTGGACCTGATATTTGGCCAGCAGAGCTTTGAACTCTGAGCTTAAGAAAGTCGAAGCGTTATCGGTTATAATAAACTCTGGAACTGAATATCTTCTGAACCAAGATTCTTCGAGAATCTTGGTTACCAGCGGAGCCGAGATTTTCTTCACCGGGGTAAGTAAGCACCATTTCGAGAAAAGATCCATGATTACCAGTAGGTGAGTATTGCCGTGTTTACTGCGGGGGAGGGACTGAATAAAGTCCAACGCCACAATTTGAAAAGGCCTATCAGTCAGTCGTTGTTGACCTGGTTCAGGCATTTGAGACCGATTTGCTGGTTTGTTCTGCCGGCAAATAGTACACTTTCTGACGTACTCTCGCACGTCTTCAAGCATCTTCGGCCAGAAGTATTTTTTCTTTATTAACGCCAGAGTCTTTTCGACTCCAAGATGCATTTTATCATCATGTTCTTCAACGAGTTTTGTTTCTCGGAGGGATTTTGGAACACAGGTTTTCCAAGAGAATCGGTAATCCAAAAGGTCGTCTTGTGTTGAAACAAGCTTCTTGAGGACCCCATGATCTATTCTAAAATCTTTGTATTTCTCTGGATCGGATTGTACTTTCCTTTTAAGATCCGCATACCAGCCGTTATCCTCTTCGCAGGCCTCCAGTTCCTCGACGGACCTGGACAAGGCATCGGCTATGATGTTGTCGACACCTCGGCGGTGCAGGATAGTCATTTCATATTTCTGTAGCTCTATGCTCCAGCGACATAGACGCGAGGATGTTCGCCAGCTACTGCGCATTATGTACGTCAGAGCGGATGCATCTGTGTACACGGTAAATTTGCTGCCTTCCACATAGCATCGGAACTTCTCGATCGAATTGAGGACCGCAAGGCCCTCTTTTTCGGTCGCGCAATACCTTTGTTGGGTGGTGCTCAGCTTTTGCGAGAAGAACGCTATAGGCTTCTCGATCCCGTCGTGCGTCTGCGTAAGCACACCGGCGATGGCCGCATCACTCGCGTCGCAGTGTATCGCAAAGGGTAGATTAAAGTTGGGATTGGTTAGGATTGGGGAACTGATAAGAAGTTCTTTTATCCTTCGGAATGACTCTTCGGCTTCGTCGTTCCAACAAACTGTCTTAGGCTTGTTTCTAAGTAAGTCAGTTAGGGGCTGTGTGTACCTGCTATAGTTGGCTAGAAACCGTCTATAATAGTTACACATCCCAAGAAACCTCCTTAGAGCCCGCAAAGACGTAGGACGCTCATAGTTTACAATCGCGGCCACGCGATCTGGATTCGGCCTCAGACCATCACGATCCAGAATGTAGCCTAAGTAAGTAACTTCAGTGACGCAAAAGTGGGACTTTTCTAGATTTATAGATAGATTGGCAGCTCTAAGTCTGGATGCCACTTCTTGAAGTAGGGTCAGGTGCTCTTCAAACGTTTCGCTAATGACGATGATGTCATCCAGGTAGACGAAAACGTTTGGTTCCAGCTCACCACCGCCCAACACTCGATCCATCAGTCGTGATAGTGTCGCAGGACTGTTGACCAAACCGAAAGGCATACGGGTGAACTGGAACAGTCCCCTTCCCAACACGGAAAATGCCGTATACTTGCGAGACCTAGGATGCAGAGGGACTTGTAAAAAAGCCTTAGAAAGGTCTATAGTAGATATGTAGTAAGCATGTCCTAGTCTGCTCAAGATACGGTCGGCGTGTGGGAGGGGATAAGAGTCCCTGACCGTACGTTCATTCAGCTTGCGTGCATCCAGACAAAGGCGCACTGTTCCATCTGATTTGTCTACCGGGACCAGACGTAAAGCCCAGTCGCTGTAAGATTTCTCAATTATTTTGCATTCGAGCATTTTGTCCAATTCGTTATTGATCTGTTCCTGTTTCTTTGGAGAAACTGGAAACGGATTTATTCTAGCAGGGGAGAGCTTTTTGGCTTCCTCTGTAAGTTCTATTCTGTGGCTTATCCAATCGGTGGTATCCAGTATACCCTCCGATGCAATTTTAAATTGATTTTTTACAATGTTCAACCGAGCAGTTTGTTCTTCGGTTAATTCTATTTCGGGTTCCTTGGAGACTGGAAAATTTGCCTCCGAGTCTTCATCGACAACCGTTTCTTCAACCTGCACTTCGTCTACGGTAGGGCGAATTTCAAACGCACGCCAAAAGTTCATTCCTAAAAGGATTTTCCTTTTGAGCGAAGGTGCTATCAGTGTGTCTACTATCTTTGTTTTTCCATTGAAGGTAATAGGAAGATAGACTATACCAGTGACTCCCAATTTTTCCCCGCTGGCAGTCCGAAGACTCACCTCTGATGGAAAGATTTTAAGGCCACATTTGCGTATTAATTTCATAGCTCCCATCCCCAGAATGCTGAGATGGGCACCACTGTCTAACAAGCCTACCAGGGGAATTTGGAAGACGGACAGCTTAACAAATGGTCTATCGTCATTTTCTACTTTAATGATCGTCTCATTAATCTGATAATTGTGAGTGTGGACATAATCTGTGGGGGAAACTCTGTCGAACCCTTGGTTCTGGAGAGCATAAGTTACATTGTCGTAATTAGCAAGGGACTTCAGTTCTGATTGAACTGTCGGCCCTCCGCGACAGTCTTCAATTCGTTTTTTGCACAGTTTGGACAAGAAGCTGTGTCTACATTATAGAAACCACACTTTTGACAACTTTTTCGTTTGGGCTGATCACAGTCACGAGTGTGATGGCCCTTAGTGCGACAATTCAAACAGTATTTAGGGGCAGGTTGATTGTACTGAGAGGGGATTGGTTGATTTTGCTCCTTCGGTTTCGCACCACTCTCGGGTGGTTTTTGCGACGGTTTTTCATCATTATCTGAGCCGCGAGGTTGAGTTGACGAATTATGAAATGTTCGCGATTTTTGCTTTGTAAACCCTGCTTTGGATTTCGATTTGGTTCTCGCGTCCGCATTGAGCTCATTCACTTGAGATGGCTTACCGCGTGGATTGGACGACTCGTTGGATGGATTTTGGTATTTGAACCAGTATGTCGCATCCAAACGCCTACCGAACTTCTTGAGATCGGCTAAGTTATCGATTTCCGAGGACACCGCATGTCCTTTATAATCCGCGCGCATGTTACGGAACACTATTTCAAATTTCCGACGTTCTGTCATAGGTTTAGTTAACGAGTTAAAGATTTTCTGTAACTCTAGAAAATAATCGTGGAACGACTCGCGTGGTGCCTGCTTTCTCGCGATCGCACGAATTTCGGTGGAATGGTCGTGGTCAGGGCTCAAGAATTCCTTCTTGAGCTCCTCTTTCAGCTCTTCCCACGAGGTGAAATCCTCGTTGTCAAAGCCAGTCATAAACCATGTTTTCGCGGCGCCGTTAAACAGGTGAATCGCGGATTGAAATAATTCTTTGCTCGACATCTTTTCGGACTTAGCGTAAAATTCTACTTCACGAAGGAATTTCATTAGGGCGAGTCCGTTATCAGACCCGTCGTATTTAAGTTTCCAGTCTGAGACTGGCCGACGTTTTCCCGATTTATGGACACGTTTGCTTCCGCGCGACGAATTTCGTGGTTCATCGGAAGACCAACCAGCTTCGGTACTGGAGGACTTTCTTGATTCCGAGCTTGACCGACGTGAACGATTATTTGAACGGCGTGAGGTTGTTTTACGAACAGTATTCACAGACGGCTTCTCTTTGGGGACGGATCGAGAGTTTGTCCGGATCACGTTTTCGAAATACTCCGAAGCTTGTTCTCTCACCATCTGCTGAACCCAATTTTGAATTTGTGTGTCTCGCATCATCCATTGCTGCAAAAGCAATGGCATGATGTTCGATTCTGACTCAGGTAATAGCTTTTCTCCCGAATGATCAATACCGGATTTGAGCCTACGCGTACGCGAGCTTGATGCTCCCTCAAGCACTTCAACATCTTCCTCGTATGGGGTAGACGTCTTATTTTGTTGTACCGTAGCAGACGAACTTTCATTCGTAATTAGGAGATTCGAAATAGACTGGTTCAGTGTCTCTATAGCATCTCGTTGCCCGAGTGGCGCAAAGATTGAAAAATTATCGTTAAATGTTCCGCGGATGCACGCAATCAAACCGTCGATGTCCGAAAGATCTTCTTCTTTATCAGTTAAATCTGTTAACCGTTTGGTTCGTTTGAAATAATGAGCCAATCGTGTTTTAAGGCTCTCTCGGATTCCTTCGAATTTGTTCCTATGTGCTAGACAGTCCCGAATTTCTTTAATCTTCGAGTCAATCTGTTTGAATTCCGAACCGATTTCAAAATCGCACTGAGCAATATCTATATTCGCGTTCGGATCGGCCTTGAGTTTATCCTTCAACCGTCTCATTAAAGCCGCACGCGTTTCTGTATCCGTATAAGGAAGACCACGAATAGTAAGTTCATACTCTATCTCTTCCCGTTCGAGATGATGTAGCAATAAATTCTTGTAGAGTAGGTCGAATTCAACATCCATCGTGAAATATCGATCAATCTAACAGTTCTCAACAACTTTTGATTCTTCGTTTGGAGGACGAAAGAGAAATCTAAAATAGGACACTATTTTACTGCCCCTACCAAAGATGGGTGGTAATGTTAGAAATTCAAATTTTTAGTTGAGCGCCAAATTGTTACCTGCTAACTCACCGAAGCTATGGAAGGGAGACAATTATAGGGTCGTTTACCTTACTCTCAACATTACATACACTCACGGTGGTACTCACCTACAGTAGGAGCTACACACGCACGTGTGTTGCGCGACACGTGCCCACCAGTGCAACAAGGAGGAAAAATCGGCAATCAGTGTCGTATCTAGGGGGACTCAAAAGCTGCTCAAACTATCAATTCTGGCTCAACCACAATGGGCGAGGCTTGACGACTCCTTTGTGAGTCCGGTAACGAAAAGCAAAGTGAAAGTGGCGAAAGAGACTAATCAAGGCTTGCTCTTTAAATGAATGCGCTGTACAAATTAACTTCTCATTCTAACATGCTAATTTATTAGCCATAATCGGCTGAATAGTGACGACACAACACTTTGGGGTAGGGTACTTGCGGTTTGGTACATTCTTGGCAGGGCGGCGAATGGAGGCTCGAAGCGGCAACGGTTGGTGGCAGGTGGTGGTGGTTGATGGCGGGTTGGTGGCGACAGGCGGCGATTCTCCGCGGGTTGATGTCTGGGAGATATCCAGCCGGTGGACTAGATGGTGATAGGCGAACTACGGAGTGGCTTAATCGGTTCCACGGGAAGTTTGGCAACTGTCCCACCGTGAACTTGGTTGATGGAATCCCTCCCGGACCTGGACCGGGATGCTGGATTACGACAGTCCAGATAACGTCCGGAATGGAGAGGATGGCTTCGTTGGCTTCGACGGCTTTGTAGTCGCTCTCCTGAACGGCTTGGTGGCAAGGAACAATGGCGGTTTTGGGCACAGGTGAAGACAATGGCCAGATGACAAAGGCCGAATGCGATGGCCGAGAACAATGACCGACGCCCGGGATCTGAGCGTGGCCAATCCAAAATGGCCTGTTTCGTGCTCCGGATGGAGATTGTAGCACGTAACGTGGGCACCCTTTTCAGCGTCTGTCCGTCCTTAGCGTTTTGGGAGATGAAGATCGTTACGCTTGAAGTGAAAGAGGGGCCGCTTTTGTCCTGTGGATGAAATAACCACCGCTTGCTCCGCCAAGCAATGCAGAAAAGAGAAAAAGGCCCGCTTACAGGACCTACCCCCGTGATTAGTACCCTTGTGACGTCACTGTGATTTTTAATTTGTACAATATACATGTTTTAACATCAAATTTACCTTTTTCTCCGCAAACTAACACTATTTGTTCTGTTTTATGTACACGTGTGTTTTGGGCTTAACAAAAACCTATTAACAAAGAAATAACAATACCGTTTTTATCCTACTAACAATGCACCTTTTGTGTCACTAACCATACATGTAATCTTCGTTTCTTCAACAATTGTGTTTTCGTTATTATAACGTATCGTTTCAAATTTTACTTTTACCACCTAATAAAGAGAAACAATAATTAGAAAATTTCACCACTTTTAATTATTCAACTCACAGTCTAAATTAAGTAACAATTTTCCGACGCGCACTACTACTCCCGTTTATGGTTACGGACAGACTAAAGAGTTCGAGCCGAAAGCTGAGCTTTTTAATGATCAAAATGATACGACCGAACACGAAATTAGCCGACATTCGGAATGTTCTGACTGTTTGGCAACCCTTCCAGCATGCGACATCTGAAGGCCAGTGATAAACGTAAGGCAAGCTTTCAGTCTTTTGCTTGCGCTCAAACCGCTGCAAACAAATACCATGCATGACATGTATGTTGGTGTTGGGATCTAATCGGCACTCACACTGAATACCGACAAGAGAGTTACTCTCGCCCGTATTGAGTAGTGATAGTGCACGGTGGGTTTAATGGAGGAAAAAGGACCTTGCGGTGGAGCCGGCAAGTAATTATTGGAACCACCGGTTACAGATTTAACCAGAGTTGTAGTATTTTTGACTAGAAACATTCTTGATTTGAGAAGTTCAGCATCATACTTTTGACCACACTGTGTTGTACGGTGGGTGTCACGGATTGAAATACAATGCTTTGTAGTGGATGCTACTATGGACATAGTCAAATTTACTGCACTGCTCAGTGATTTTCACCAGATTATAGTAAACTTAACAGATTTTTGTAGTCGGTTGAAAATCGTTGGTGCAGTTCTTAATTCTACCATGGATTCGGTAGATTATACAACAAAATTTGTTTGCGTGTGAGATTGTTTGTGTTTCATTCGACCTAATCGATACGACCTAACGCCAGTCACCGCTGCACATCGAACGGGCACGTTCAGACGTTTGACGTCTGAAAATGTCCATACGTCAAAGTACGATCGGACTGGTTGATGGTCAGTGAAGCACATACGACCCACCGTTGTAAACAAAAATAGAGATTTTCAGAGAATTTCTAGAGTTTTCTACATATTTATATGTTTTGTAAACGTTGACGAAGTGATTAATGCGATCAGCGATGTTACTCAGTGCAAATTCACATCTCCGCTGAATGTCTACTTTACAGAAGATGCAACGGATGCGGCTGTCGGAGATTTACTTGTTTATATCGTTGGAGAAGTCTTCATAAGGCATCATCGGTACTTCTGCGGTGATGCTCGAAGAGCAACAGGCCGAAGATTAAATCAAAGTTGAACGAAGAGAGCAAAATGTCGCTGTCGGTTTCCTTAAACTTTTCCTTACGATCTTTCACAATCGCGAACACTAAAACATGAATTCCTAGGAAATGACACAGCACCAGCACTGCTGTTTGCCTTCATCTCAATAAATGGTTTGCTCAGTAGCTCAACCAGAGTCTGATTCTGGGGGGATTTTGTAAACTTGAAGATATAAGACAAAAGGTCGAATACGCGTTTTTTTCGATTAAGCTACATTCGACCGAATGCGCAATAGGACGAATGGACAAATTTTTACTGTTCCTAGTTTTTGTTAATTACGTCAAAGTGTTAATTATTTTTGTATTTTTTAAGAAATATAATATCAACATGGTACTTCACCCTCATATTAAGATGAGTAGAATCTACCTAATGGTGAAATAAGCACAAATTATTAACTTTTGTTACTTAGGACCTTTTCAAATCGAGCTCCAGATTTGTTTATTATAGAGAAGCGCGAATTCTGAAACCAAAGGGCGATGACATATTGCAGGAGTAGAGAAGGGATAAAAGGAGAGAAGAGAAAAGAGTCAAAGCTCTCTCAATGCAAACTATATGGAAACCGCGCGTACCTGACATACTGAAGGCGATGGGAAGAGGTTCAAAGAGTTCGGAGAAGATCATTTACTGCTTCGACGCGCAAGAACGCTAGTAAACGCTAGACAAATATGGAATGACAGCGCTCAATTCTCGCGTAAGAGAGGGACGGAGCAAATCTTTTGTTAGATTATTGAAATTACAAACATGTAAATATATGATTTATAAATGTATTATTGTAACTAAATATAATTATAATTGATTTACCAATAAGCTATTACTCGATTATTCTAACTTTTTTATTATATCTCAACATCATTTTCAATATATAAGGTTAAAGTATCTGTTAAAATTAATTGTGTCTAACACAGTGATAAAAAATAGTATTGGTTGAGTGAAGTGGCAAATGAGAAATAGAAGGCGTCCTTGCATTTTTTAGATTGAAATGTTTATAAACCGAGATTATGTCTGACACGATTATGTCTGATTGAAATGTTTATAAACCACGATTATGTCTGTATGGGATTCCGACATACAAATACAAACTACATCTGACATCTGTAGTAACTCTATGGATTGAAGATTGCTTACATATTATTTTCTTTCCACTGAATATTGTAATTATTTTAATTATAAACCTATTAACTCAAGAGTTTCTGTTACTTGAACGCATATCTGCCTTTGAAATTACATTAGTATTAATCTTTTTAATGTAAAGCAATATGTTCAAATTAATATTTCTTATTTTATATTTAACATTATTTTTTACTTTATAACGATTTGAGATTCATAGATTCAATACATCTGTATCGCAAATATCATCATTTTTGTTTGAACACAGACCAAGTACATACCAGTTTGTAATAAAACCAAAAAAATAAAATAAAATATACTACACACATTGAATTTTTCCAAAGGAAAGGACAAATTTGGCAACAAGAAAAAATTACGGCAGCGGACAGTTCATATCCCTGATATTTGGCATTAATTATTTTTGTGCCGGGACTGCTGTCGTGCGTGTACATAATTTTACCAATGATAAATGTGGGGAATAGCATTTCTTGTGGGTTTCTTGACTCGATTTCGTCTAGTACACGACACGGAAGACGGCCTTACAGTTTAGGTCGAACTACGCGTACCGTCGAGGAGGGTGACAATGGGTCTGGGGGGTTAGATTGGGTCAAAATGGAAAAATATGATTTATGAAATATTTCAACTAATAACGCTTATATTACTATAATTTATAATTCATATGATAGGGAACATATTATCACGCACAATTAATCACAGTATTCATTTTTAGAAATAGTAGTTTTTGTTTAATATATCAATAAACTTATATGTTGAAACTAGACAAAATTTACAACATTAAATTTCTCCTGTGAAAAGTATAACGCATGTACTTTAATCTCTATTGGTTTATTAGTAGAAGGTTGAAAGTCTTTTCAATACACTTCACACGTATTTTTCGGAATCTATTTGATTTTTCCACAAAAATTTAATTAGGCGGTACGGTGTCTAAAATAATAAAAATGGGGGTTAGATTGGGTAAGGAAGAACGGTGGTGAATGAAATCACAAGTCTACTTTTTTGTCGTTCTACGGTGTCATGTGTACTCTTTCTTCATTAAGATGTGTTTATTCTTTCTAAATACAGCTTCGTTGAAACATCCATCAAGTCTAGTTGAGGATTCCGTTCATTCAATAACAATGCAACGCATTTTGACTACTTCTCAGACAGCAACTGTTTTTCGTGCGCAACAACATCGTACTATTTTATCAAATGTTTTTTTTTTAATTCAATTATTTATTAGTGTTTTTATATTATTGTAACATCTCACGGAAGTACAAATGAGTTGAATTGCTGAAATACCGGGATTATGACGTCACCATCTGCCTAAAATGTATTGATCGTGGAATGTCGCTCCGAAATTTAACTATTTGAAAATAATCACTATTTCTGTAAACCTTTGGGGAAACTGAATAGGCTTTATGGCAAAGGGGATGAGACTTTGAAGACATTTTGAAAGGGAAAACAAGAAAATGTGTGTAAACTGCTGGGTTTACATATTTTTTCTTATAGCTCTTCAATTTTTTGCTATAATCGTTCTTTTAATTGGGTTTATCATAGATGTCTTTTCGTCTTGTTTGAATAGTATTTCATCAATATTTTATAGCTGTGAATGATTATGCAAACATATTCTCAAAAACAAGTTATTTCAATTACAGTGACACAATGTCACCCCCTCTATGGGATGAGATTGGGTCATTTTTCATTCACTTGTAGCGCCGCAGTGAATCAATCTATTTCTATTATATTTTGGACAGTTGTTACAGTACCATCACAGTACATACACACCAAATTTGAAGTTTTTTGGAGTTAAATTGCGAAAGTTATTCAATAAATAAATCGTACATATCCTTTTAAGACCCATTCTCACCCCCAACGACGGTAACTGTCAAATGATCCATACACTAGTAGAATTAAATATTATAGTTCTAAATTCGGTTTTCATTTACTCATTGAAAACTGTGAAAGTATTTAAAATGTGAATATATAGTGTGTCAGGTTCCTAATCCATACACCCAAAAAAATCTTATTAATATGAATTATTAAATCATAATGATACATATTCGCATTGTTGTTTATCAGTAAAATTTTATGTTATTTTTCCATTACATGTATAGTAGCTAAAAGTACAAACAAAGCAATCCAATGCTTAGTTTCTGACAATCTTCCATCTTTAGTAACTCTTTGTGAGACGTCCCGTGAACCAGAAACACAGACGATCATTCTTGTTTCTTACAATTAGACAACAGTTAAGTTAAATATTGTATGATATTTTGTAACTCTGTGCAACATTATGACGAACAGACAAATTGTTCGCTTTTAAAAAAACTTTTTGTCGATGGCTATATTTTAATATTATGCAGTATTAAATTTGAAACCATATCGGTACTTACAGAAGGAGAGAATATAAAAGAGAAGCGTTCGCGTCAAAGGTGTCTCCATGCACGTTGTATGAAAACCGCGCGTACCTGGCATACTGAAGCGATGCGAAGAGGTATGGAAAGTGTGATGTAGCGTGAAAGCAGTTCATGTGGTGCTTTGACGCGCGAGAACGCTAGAAGATTATTTTTAAAGTTATTTTTTACTGCGCTAATTTCAAACATAATTTGCACCAGATTCAAATGTTTGGGAGTAAATGAAATAAACAATCACATGAACATCAATTTGATAATAATTTTATATTTTATATACAGCATGCTAATGTTGGACATATCGGTTGAAAATCGGATTTTACTACTATTATTCTGAACACAACAGTAGGTTGTACGTAGGTTAACGCAAGCTCACTTTCGTTTTTTTTTTACGAGTGAGCCAGCAACAAGCGGGGGAGCCGCAAATATATACTTTGGGAAGCCCGGGATTAGAAAATTCCATTGTATTCATAGCTGAAAACTAGGAAAATCTGTTAGTGAAATACGATTTTTATTCTAAACCATATATAATATAAAATGTTGGTAATGAATTGTTTTATAAAAAGGTAAAATGAACTCTTCTTATTACGGACATCTTAACTAATGAAAAAAAAAATCAAATTAAACAATTTTCATCTTTTAGCTTCAAAATTTGCATCTCATGTAAACAATTTATCAGTATTGTTTCTTACCTAAGTTATGCGTATTTAGGGTGAGTTCAATAGCATTGTAATAAATTTTGTGAATATTCGATAATAAAACGACGACAACAAAAAGATTTCCGCAAAAAGTGGTTGAAAAAAGGGACAGTACTGTATAGAGTTACAAAAACTACAAAGTAGTTTATGTTTGCTTGAATACCATATTGAATACAAGAATTCAGAGTATTGAATTAAACACACGTGTTCAATAAGAAATTCTGCAATCGCACTGAGTTCATAAGAATTTTTAACGGAATTCTTTGAGAATTTTACTAGAGTTCGAATAAAACCCTTCCTCAATCCAACCAATATTGTGAGAATTGATTTTCATTTCTAGGAAATCCAGATATACCTCCATTTGAAAGTTTGGGCTCACCTAATCAAAAATATACAACATTGCTTTATCCATATCTATGTTATTACAATGAGTTGTTCTTACTTCATATGCATTTTTTGAAAAACAGTTTTCAAATTTTGTGTTCCGAATTTTTACTTCAAATTGTGACAATTTTCAAAAAACACACTGAAATAACATGGCTGATTTCCTCAGCATTGGATCGACCAAAATTTAAAACCAATGCACAGTGGCGCATGGCCGGACAAAACCTCAATAATTCATGTTCTTAAAATCTCTTGTTCATATTTAAGTATATCCTTGCATACTATTGAGTAACGATTCCTCAAAATTTGAGATTGATCTGTGTTGTTTTCTTTTTTTTGGCAGCATCGAAAGTGTGAAAAGTCAGCAAAATGGGACTGCTTCAAATTCATCAACTATGATTCCCCTAGCAAATTTCAAACAGCAGTATCTCAATGAAATCATAACCGATTTAAGCTCAATAGGCTTAATTTAAAAGCGTAGTCCTAAGATTTTGATTTGGCTATAACTACATAATTTTCAACATGTTTTTTGTGTTGTATCTAAAAAATGATTTTACAATCTTTCAATCAGTGAGTTTGTTGACCGATTATACGGACGAGTTGGCATAAACACTAGGTCACTGTCATAGCAACCTGGTTTATACGCTAAGTTATTCAAATAACCAATAGGCAACCCGGATGTTTCTTCGGATATGTTGGTGTATGTGCTCATTTCAATACGTTTTCCTCGCATGGTTCAAATATTTCTGAACAAGTAAGCGCTGTTCGCATATTCAATCAGTGTATTATTAGGTAAAGAATGAATATCAATGAAAAAATGCATGTAGGTCATATTGTCACTTACATCGACTATGCGAATATGGGCAGTATGTGCATTAATTGCAGCTTGAGCATCATGATTATTTAGGAACTGTGTATATTTTTTATCGCCGAAAATTGCTATTTTTGACACCGTTACGTTTTTGTATGAATATTCTAAAAAAATTGTATGATCCGTTACATTATGAGGACACCAACGCATCTTCTTAAATTAAATTAAATTTGTGAATGATCCCTTATCAACATCTTAGCCACGTATATCCGCTGAAGGTTCTTTTAAGGCAAATAAAAGCATCAACATTAAGTTACAACTATAAAAATTTCATTTCAATAGGATTAATTATAGAAGAGATACGAGTTGAATAAAATAGAAATGTATGAAAATATATCTAAAATACCTACTTTTATTTGAAATTACATTAAAATTAAATCTGAAAAAAACTTATCTTCATTGACAATTGACGCTGTTATTAATAGGAAGCCGAATATTTTAAAAGCGTATACTACATGGCAAGTATATTGACACTTTTGTTAACACAATTCAAAAATCAAATTTTAAATCTGAAAATTCTGGGCTTCAAATAATTACCTACTGAGGTTAAGAATGTACTTTTTATTAGTGGTGTTCTATGTTTTCCAATTATCTTCATGTATAAGCTAATAATGATTTTCTACTTATTTCGATCAGGATGTATCAGTCAACCGTTGTGATTTCTAACCGACTAGACTCCAGACGATAACAATTTGCTTTGTGATTTACACGCTTTACGCTGTACTTCTGCTTAAATGAGAAAAAAAGTATATCCACTTTCTGTACATTCTACAGAATCGCCTTTAGAAACGACAGTCAATACGGATGGGATATGGGATAAGAGAAAAGCAGAATGAAGCAACCGTGCGCGCTCTCTCTCTGGTCGCAGGCAGCATGCTGTTGCCGAAGCACAAAATCAATGAAAACACGGAGCGCATTGAAACTCTTTCGAAACCTCTCCCAGTATGCCATACCATTTTTACCTCTTCTCTTCTCTTTTCGCCAACACTTCACTTCACTTCTCTTCTCTTTCAATATGTCATCGCCCAGGGCGATGACATATTGCAGGAGTAGAGAAGGGATAAAAGGAGAGAAGAGAAAAGAGTCAAAGCTCTCTCAATGCAAACTATATGGAAACCGCGCGTACCTGACATACTGAAGGCGATGGGAAGAGGTTCAAAGAGTTCGGAGAAGATCATTTACTGCTTCGACGCGCAAGAACGCTAGTAAACGCTAGACAAATATGGAATGACAGCGCTCAATTCTCGCGTAAGAGAGGGACGGAGCAAATCTTTTGTTAGATTATTGAAATTACAAACATGTAAATATATGATTTATAAATGTATTATTGTAACTAAATATAATTATAATTGATTTACCAATAAGCTATTACTCGATTATTCTAACTTTTTTATTATATCTCAACATCATTTTCAATATATAAGGTTAAAGTATCTGTTAAAATTAATTGTGTCTAACACAGTGATAAAAAATAGTATTGGTTGAGTGAAGTGGCAAATGAGAAATAGAAGGCGTCCTTGCATTTTTTAGATTGAAATGTTTATAAACCGAGATTATGTCTGACACGATTATGTCTGATTGAAATGTTTATAAACCACGATTATGTCTGTATGGGATTCCGACATACAAATACAAACTACATCTGACATCTGTAGTAACTCTATGGATTGAAGATTGCTTACATATGTAACCAGTGGTGTGTCTGTCTGTCCGAGATTTTTGAGATTTTCGCGATGTAGTGTGTTCCGTGTAATAGTTTGTACGAAAAAACCAAGAAGGTGTTTGAGTATTCGTGAGCATCACCACCCATCGCCCACTGGACAGCATGCAGCCACATCGAAACAAGTTCCGCTACTCACCACCAGGCATCGCTGGACGAGCAGAATGGGCGGCCATTGGGGGTGGTGTAGAAGGAGCCATGATGGGGCGAATTTAGGAAACTGCGGGAAACTCTAGGTCGAGGGCTCTGAAAAGGATATCCACCATTGCTCTGGATCATTATCGAGCCAAATATTAAGCAAGATAGACGTCTGTCGGAAGTTCAGAAAATTTGTAAAGAGTAGAAAGAGTTGTGAAAAGAGTAGAAGATAGTGGATAGTGTGAATTATTGGAAGCATCCAGGTAACAGACCCTCGACAAGAGCCCCCATTCGTCCCCATAATTAAAACACCCCCCCCCATTTGTCCTCCAAATACCCGCAGGACCCTTGGTTTTACCCTTGGTTTTACCCTTAGTTTTACCGTTAGTGTTACCTTTGGTGACCTTGGAGTGACCTAGGCCGTTGTCTTGAGGTAGAGCGTGGGCCTTGGAGTGCGCGTAGTAGACCCGAAGATCTTGAGTGGTCCTACCGCCTTGAAATACGCTGCAGTACTCTTCATTACCCTCGAGACTGCAAACGCGTGCCTTGTGCTTGAGGCCGCGTCTGGAGACGCCATTTTGCCAGCAGCGACGCAGCATCGGCAAGCCAAGGTCTAGGAAGGGGAAACTGTAGGAAGGAAACACGGAGAGGAGTCGCGGTCGCAGTCAAACCGAGGAGAGAAGCGAACCGGCGGCGACGAAGCAAGGTGTGGTAGCGGAACGAAGAAGGGGCCCCGCCACCAGAAGAAGAGAAGAAGAGGAAGTGGAAGGTAGGAGATAGGCTGTAAGGAAGTGGGAGGAATAAAGGTACCTGTGTGCAAGAAAAACTAATAAAGTGGGTTTAAGTGACGCTCAATAGTATTCAAGTGTTTTCTTGGTCGCGGTTTATCACGCGCATATGCCGACCCTGAGGCAGTGTAGAAGGGGGTCTCATTGATGCCGGATAGGGAGCTGCCCCATTAGTTACACTTGGCGACCAACTGAAATTTTTGCGCAGATTCTCAGTGCCCGGGTACACTTGAATGCCAATTGCGTGTCTGCAGAAGTCTCTGGGAAAACACCCAGACTTCATTGACCAATCTTTACCAAAAGCACACAAAACAGGTAACCAACTGGTGATTGAACTTCAATATAGCTTATTTCATTAAGAAGGGTCTTGGATGTATGTGAACGGTCTGATTAGCCGCCAACAGTTGAGTAAAACTAACTAAAAGAATACGAGTTGTTAAGTTGGAGAATTTTCGCGGTGAATTCCGGAAAGGCTCAGTGTAGTGTGATTTTCAGACTGAACAGTAAAACACCAAACAATCACGAAACGTTTATTGACCGTAAACGGACTAAAACTAGGATTTTTCAAATTGATTTGCTTCGTTAGGGAGCGTAAACGAATTTTAGGATTTTTTTAATTACAATTTTCAGCTTTCAAGCAACGAAAGTGTTTACAAATTAGGATTTTCAAATTGGTTTCTGAGGAGGTTCCTCTGGAACAACATAACTAGGTTCTTTTTAAATTTTATTTTCGATTTTTTCTGGTTGAATGTCAGCGACAACGATGGAAATGTCCTTGTTGTTAGCGAAGTATCATGCGATGAATCCCAGTCATCTAACGATTGATGAGCTGGAGCATGAATTGAAGATCCGCGGTGCGCCGATGGATGCTTTACGTAGCGCGTCTGAGAGAACCCTGAGATGTTTGCTGAAAGAAGAGAAAGATAAATCAGACACGGTATTTCCATTTGTCAGCGAATCAGTAGTAGAAGAGCTAGAAGTATGCGACGATAAATTGAATGGTATCAAAAACCATTTGATGAAACGAGGTTCGAAAAGAGCACCAGAACAGTCGAATAAAACTAGACTGATTCACATTTTATTTCGAATGCAACGGCTGAGAGCCTACGCAAAAGAGGAAGAGGAATTGAACAGTCTAGCGGTAATAGCTGGAGAATGCATCAAGCTTCTAGATGTGTATTTCTCAGCTACCTCCCACCTCCCTGAAGTGAGAGAGGCTGAGTTGACGATCATGAATGAAAGCTTGCACCGAATGCGAAATGAAGTAGAGAACGACAATGCTGTTCAGGAGCCGAATGGAGATGAAAACGAAAAGGGATCTGCGGAGAATCGGACCGATTCGAATGAGAAAAATGGAGAGGAGTGCGAAGAAGGTGCCGTGGGTGGCAATAGAGTTACCGTAGAGAGCGACAGTGATAGACTAGCAGCTGAGGTTGCAAAACTGACAGCGGTTGTAGGAGTGCTTCTGCAGCGTATCACTGTGCTGGAAGCTAACCAAGCCATTAGCCAACCAGTTGAATCACACGCTAAGACCACCAACAGCACTAGAATTGAGGAGCATGCAAATGAAGGTAGGGAATCGGGTCAGGTTCAAGGAAAACCAGTAGATTTCCTAGATTGGTTGAAGGAAAGGAATGATTCGCTAGAAACACCGGGAATGTCAGATGATTTGAAGAGACTAGGGCGTAAGGTGGACGAAAAGAGTCAAAATGTGATAGGAAAAATCAGATCAGAGAGCAGGTTTCCGATTCATAAATGGGCAGTACGATACGATGGAATGGACAATGGACGTAAGTTGAACGAGTTTCTAAAGGAGGTGGAATTTAACGCTAGGTCTGAAGGTTTTTCGGAAGATGAGTTGTTCCAGGGTGCTCACCATCTGTTCACACAGAAGGCGAGATCGTGGTACATGGAAGTCTGTTGTGAGATAGGATCGTGGAGAGAGTTGATTAGAGAGTTGAAGAGAGAGTTTTTACCTGTCGACATCGACTATGTCTACGAACGGCAAGCTGGAAACCGTAAGCAAGGTGCCAGGGAGAAGTTCCAAGATTTTTACTTGGACATGGTCCGGATTTTCCGTAGCATGTCAACCCCGTGGGATGAAAAACGGAAATTTGATGTCCTCTTTCGTAACACCCGGGAAGACTGTCGCATAGCAATGCTGGCGGCAAACGTTGACTCGATTCCTAAAATGAGAGATTTTGGGAAACGTTTTGACTCTATTAATTGGCACATGTACCAGAGAAGAGAGGGTAGGTTTACACGGAAAGATACAATAGAGATAGATGAGGTTAGTCAGCAGTCGTCGTACAGGGAGAATCGCGACAGATATCAGAAAGGAGGCCTACAAAAAGGTACTCCGAACGCGTATCAATCTTTCAGATCAAATTATCAGCAGCCACAGAAACGTGAATGGAAACAGCAGAAATCAATGGAGCAAAAGCAAAACTCCGACAAAAACTTTCAGAAACCTAGGCCGAACAATTCACCTCACAGAAACTCAGTTCCTAGCACTAGTGGAACGAATGCTCTCGAAAGGATAGTGAAAGCATACATTCCATTAAAGAAAAACGTTTGCTATAACTGTCATGAAGGAGGGCATAATTTCCATGAGTGTAACCAGGAACGGAAAGTTTTCTGTGAGCGTTGTGGGTTCCCTGGTTTCCATACGAAGGACTGTCCGTATTGCGAATCAAAAAACGGCCAAAAGACTGTCTAGAGAGGCAAGGCAGTTTTTCTCACAACTCCACAAGACCTCACACAGAGCCAGCAGTTGCAGAGACACTCGAGCAACTTGGCTATTCGCGAGTGAGTGGAGAACCCAATGACGATGTAGAAATAGCCACTATGTTGGTCACTCTCAGCGATGATCCCAGACCGTTTGTGAGAGTAGAATTGTTAGGCATTTCTCTCTTAGGGCTGTTAGATAGTGGTGCAGCTAGAACAGTGTTAGGGACAGGGAGTAAACAGCTGATGAGTGCATTAAATTTGAAATTGAGACCCACCACGTTGAGCCTGAAAACAGCCGGAGGGGAAAGGTTAGATGTGTTAGGTACAACCGATATTCCCATTACATTCAACGGAGAGACCAAAATCATACCGGTTATGGTTGCTCCAAGTTTGAATCGTCGTTGTATTTTGGGATACGACTTTTGGCAAGCCTTTGGGATCCGTCCAACATTTGCTCAGTCCGTTGATTTGATCGATGAGGCTGAAACAGAAACAGTTGATAGTGTTAATGAGCTGGATGAAAATCAAAAACAACAGCTGGAGGATGTGAAAAGTCTGTTCTTAGTAGCTGCTCCAGGACAACTTGGAAAAACCAGTCTCATTGAGCACAAAATTGAATTGAAGGACGAATTCCAAAACGCGGATCCAGTGCGTAAAAATCCGTACCCTTGGAGTCCTGAGATTCAGAAGAAAATTCACCGAGCGCTTGAGGCGATGATTAGGGACGGAGTCGTAGAACCATCCGAATCGGATTGGGCTTTACCAGTGGTTCCCGTAAAGAAACGAGACACTGAAGAGGTTCGACTTTGTCTCGACGCCAGAAAACTCAATGAGCGCACAAAGAGAGATGCGTATCCTCTCCCCCATCAAAATAGGATCTTGAGCCAATTAGGTCCATTTAAATATTTGACTACGATCGATCTATCACAAGCCTTTTTGCAAGTGCCCTTGAATCGTCAATCAAGGAGGTTCACAGCTTTTTCGGTGCCAGGAAAGGGACTTTTTCAGTTCACTAGGCTTCCTTTTGGGCTGGTGAATAGTCCAGCGACACTAAGTAAGCTGATGGACAGAGTTTTGGGTCACGGTGAACTGGAACCAGCTATTTTCGTCTACCTTGACGATATCCCGGTCAACCATTTCTTCAATTTTCTTCACATTTCTTTATGTCGAGCTTTAAAGACGCTCATATAACAAATCGATAGCGATCGTCATCGATTCATAAAGAAATTCAACGCTCATTAAGTAGTATCGTGAAATGTTGATACAGATTTTTATCAAAATTTCGAGACCAAAATCTCCTACTTTATCGACTTGCAAAAAATCGATCGTGAACCAAAACATTTGTGGGGTTCTATACGCACCTTGTCAATTTGTTTATGTTTATCATGAACTTTTTTGTCACTTTTTTAAATTGGGATTTGAACTCCAATGATATGGGAAATCGGAGGATACTTACCAAATAAGCCATGCTTACTTATATAATTAAGGGTGGAAAAAACTATTCATAAACTATTGTGATTCATTTGCAGTTCAATACAGGGGAAGAGTTGGCCTCAAAAATAGCCAGAACTCTAGCTGCAGGCATGGTTACTGCCGAAAAATATTTGTAATAATACCTACTGGTTAAATAGCATCCTTCTTGTACTGCGAAAGGCGATAATACGTAATGCTTTGGATTTGAAGAGAATGATTCAAAAAAGTCGAGGAAAATCATTATTGGTCTCTAATAATTCGATTATTGCAAAATCAAAACATCGAAACCTGTCATACGATTTACTAGAATATCTTTACGCTGCTTTACGAAATGATATTGAAAAGAGTGATAAAGGTGCCTCGATACCAAGCTTCATTTTTCGTTGTCAATATATAACGTTACTTTGGCATCATTCGTGACACATTTTCCGATGAATATTCATAAAAGTAACTAAAGTTCTACCGATAAAAGATGATTGAACGAAGTTTAGTACCGTTTCGTTGAAGATTGATATCGTATGCTTGATAAAGGAAGTTACTTATGAAGTTTTATGGATCGATGAAGATACATAAATATACGTAACAGAATTAACAGTAAAGTAAAAACGACAGAAATCTATATTATTGGATAAAGATATTTAAAGTAGCGCATAGGATGGTTGACCGGGATAGTGGTAGCGAGTCACACGTTCGAAGAGCACATACAGAAGCTGAGAGATTTAGCGAGACGATTGAAAGAGGCGAATTTATACATAAATTTAGAAAAGTCGAAATTTTGCTGCCATGAACTACCCTACCTCGGATATATCCTTTCTGAACAAGGATTACGCCCTAACCCAGATCGAGTCCAAGCGATCCTGGGATTTGAGGCGCCAAAATCCGTGAGGTCACTGAGAAGATTCCTCGGTATGGTAAACTACTACCGACGGTTTATCAATAATTTCAGCGAACTCACCGTACCTCTAACGGATTTGTTGAAAAACAAACCAAAAAGAGTGCGGTGGAACGAGGCAGCAGAAAATGCATTTAGAGCCATCAAAGAGAGGCTCATCGTAGCCCCAGTGATGGCAAATCCCGATTTCAGCTTACCATTTTCTGTGCAAACCGACGCGAGTGATAATGCTCTGGCTGGTGTACTCACCCAGGTGCAGAACGGGGTCGAGAGAGTTATTGCATATCACTCTGAGAAGTTGAAAGGTGCTGAGCTCAACTATCATGCAGCGGAGAAAGAGGGCTTAGCTGCCCTTCGCTGCATTGAGAAGTTTCGATGCTACATAGAAGGCACTCATTTCACGCTTGTGACTGATTCTTCGGCTCTTTCCTTCATAATGCGTGCCAAATGGAGATCGTCGTCACGGTTGAGTCGTTGGAGCATCACCCTCCAACACTATGACATGGACATCAGACACCGAAAAGGGAAAGAAAACATTGTCCCTGACGCTCTGTCTCGATCCGTAGAAGCGTTGGATGTGGAGGAGTCCGACAGATGGTATCGAGATCTTTTCGATGCAGTCAATGAGGACCCCGAGAAATATATTGATTTTCGAATCCAGGATGGGAAACTCTTCAAGTTCGTTGCCTCTCAGTCCGATGTGCTGGACTATAGGTTTGAATGGAAGGAGTGTGTTCCTGAATCCGAACGCTCTAGGATCATTCGGGAAGAGCATGACGGAATGATGCACATTGGATTTGAGAAGTGCATCGAAAAAGTTAAACGAAGGTTTTACTGGCCAAAAATGAGCGCTGATGTGAAGAAATACATAGCCAAATGTGAAAACTGCAAAATGAGCAAACATTCCACAGCCTCAACCGCTCCAGAAATGGGAAATCAACGAATTGCAACTCGTCCCTTCCAGATCGTGTGCATGGATTACATACAATCTCTGCCCCGAAGCAAGCAGGGCAATGCCCACTTGTTAGTTGTCTTAGACATCTTTTCTAAGTACTGCCTGCTTGCTCCGGTTAAGAAAATTGCATCTGGTAATCTTTGCACTATTCTGGAGGAACGGTGGTTTCGTCGACTGTCAGTCCCTCAGTACGTCATTACGGACAACGCCACGACTTTCATGTCCAAGGAGTTCCAGGAGTTGTTGAAGAAATACGACATCCAACACTGGGCAAATGCGCGACATCGAAGCCAAGCCAATCCGGCGGAACGGTTGAATAGAACGATCAACTCGATGATACGCACGTACGTCCGTACCGATCAACGGCTATGGGACACTAAAATCTCAGAAATTGAGTTCGTGTTAAACAACACCGTTCACGGATCAACAAAATTGACCCCTCACCGAGTGATCTTTGGGAGTGAGATGGTAACTCGAGGATCACACCATCGGTTAGAGGAGGAGAGTGAGCTCTCTGAAACAGATCGAGCAGAGAGAATGCAGATCGTCAGAAGGAAGAACATGGAGCTGGTGAGGCAGAACCTGAAAAAAGCATATGATAACACAAAACGGCAATATGATCTACGTCACAAACGGTACTCAACATCGTTCACTGTCGGACAACGGGTGTTCAAACGCAGCTTCACCCAATCAGTCGCAGGGAAGGATTTCAACGCCAAGTTGGGTCCACAGTATATTCCTTGTGTCATCGTCGCAAAGAAAGGAAGCAGTTCCTACGAGGTCTCGGACCTGAATGGTCGGTCGCTGGGAGTGTTCTCTGCAGCGGACCTGAAGGCCTAGAAAACAACTAAAAATCCATAGTACTTATTAGATGTGACTCTGATTCTTGAGTGATAGAAGGTCAGTGCTGAAGAAGATATCCAATCCGTTAATGGTTCATTAGGATGGATTTTCTGAATCACACTGCGTAATTCTGAATCGAGGATGGAATCAGTAGCGAAATCAAAGAGTGTCAGATACACTCAGCATGAATGCATTCAACCAAAAAATTATTGATTTTTTTTAATGTGTATGTAATTTCTATTATTTTTTTTTAAATAGAAAATTAGGTTTGTGAATTCCAATCTTTAAAAATTTTGAATCAGCTCAATTATGCACCACTGCAATCATCTGACTTGAATACAATCTTGCAAACATGTTTCTAAGACTGCATTACAATCAGTTGATAGACGCTGTGCATAATTTGAGTGTGTGAGCGTGCAAATCAATTATGAATGGCCAACAAAACTGATGATCTTCAATCACGAAACATAAATTTCAGCACTTTTCTGAATCACCTATGATCAGTAATATTCAAAGCACTACACCAATAAGCAATAGCACCTAAAACACCATACTTACCCTATTGTGTGGAAACATGCAATTATCATACGATGAATTTTTACCTAAATTCATTGAATAAAGGGGATCTTATGGAAGAAATACCAATCAAATGATCACTGGGCCCAATAAATAGACACAATGTCACAAAATTGATAATTTTCTTCCAAAGCGCGCACTTTATCCTAGATTTTAGGGAAAATTCACCGACCACAAGTCTGCCACGTTTCACCATAGTCACGATATAATAGGCATTTGACAGTTTGGTTGTTCACAGTATACCGCACGTACACACTGATAAGCCGATAACGTTATCAAAAATAACCACAGTCGATTAATATCGATATGGGTTAACTCCGACAAAGCAGAATATTTCAAAAGGGAGAAAATGATATTTTCACCGTACTCATGTGTAACTTTGTACATTTTGTAAATATTGTTCATTCCGGAATTCTTTTACTAGTAATATTCTTTGTGTTTTTTTAAATTGTTGCATGTTAATTGAAATTTGCATGTTTTAGAATAGAGTATGATATTTTTTTAATTTGTTCAATGTAGTTCGACTTGTATATATTGTATTTAGTTTTGCTTCAATGTTGGTAAAAGTTCAAAATAGTTTAATATGTTCGCTGGAGACCGGAATCGTAAGATGTTGATGGTCAGTAGAAAGCAAAGACTTTGAAATAGCGTGGAGTTGAAATAAACAACGATGACACCTTATGACCCCGAACAATATTATTACTGTTTTTAAAAGGCTACTTTTTCCATAGCTTGCAATCGTGATTCGTTATTTTTGAAGGAGTTTGAGATGTTTATGATTCGGTTTGTGTTAAAAAAAGAGTGTGTTAGTAAGTTTAGTTGTGTTGGTGAAAATTCTGGTTCAGAGGTACGCGTCACAAAGTTGTTGTTGGAGTGTATTAAAATAAAAAAAAAATCAGCTTCTCTGATTTTTTTTAACCCGAGCGGGGGGAGAGTGTAACCAGTGGTGTGTCTGTCTGTCCGAGATTTTTGAGATTTTCGCGATGTAGTGTGTTCCGTGTAATAGTTTGTACGAAAAAACCAAGAAGGTGTTTGAGTATTCGTGAGCATCACCACCCATCGCCCACTGGACAGCATGCAGCCACATCGAAACAAGTTCCGCTACTCACCACCAGGCATCGCTGGACGAGCAGAATGGGCGGCCATTGGGGGTGGTGTAGAAGGAGCCATGATGGGGCGAATTTAGGAAACTGCGGGAAACTCTAGGTCGAGGGCTCTGAAAAGGATATCCACCATTGCTCTGGATCATTATCGAGCCAAATATTAAGCAAGATAGACGTCTGTCGGAAGTTCAGAAAATTTGTAAAGAGTAGAAAGAGTTGTGAAAAGAGTAGAAGATAGTGGATAGTGTGAATTATTGGAAGCATCCAGGTAACAGACCCTCGACAAGAGCCCCCATTCGTCCCCATAATTAAAACACCCCCCCCCCATTTGTCCTCCAAATACCCGCAGGACCCTTGGTTTTACCCTTGGTTTTACCCTTAGTTTTACCGTTAGTGTTACCTTTGGTGACCTTGGAGTGACCTAGGCCGTTGTCTTGAGGTAGAGCGTGGGCCTTGGAGTGCGCGTAGTAGACCCGAAGATCTTGAGTGGTCCTACCGCCTTGAAATACGCTGCAGTACTCTTCATTACCCTCGAGACTGCAAACGCGTGCCTTGTGCTTGAGGCCGCGTCTGGAGACGCCATTTTGCCAGCAGCGACGCAGCATCGGCAAGCCAAGGTCTAGGAAGGGGAAACTGTAGGAAGGAAACACGGAGAGGAGTCGCGGTCGCAGTCAAACCGAGGAGAGAAGCGAACCGGCGGCGACGAAGCAAGGTGTGGTAGCGGAACGAAGAAGGGGCCCCGCCACCAGAAGAAGAGAAGAAGAGGAAGTGGAAGGTAGGAGATAGGCTGTAAGGAAGTGGGAGGAATAAAGGTACCTGTGTGCAAGAAAAACTAATAAAGTGGGTTTAAGTGACGCTCAATAGTATTCAAGTGTTTTCTTGGTCGCGGTTTATCACGCGCATATGCCGACCCTGAGGCAGTGTAGAAGGGGGTCTCATTGATGCCGGATAGGGAGCTGCCCCATTAGTTACACATATTATTTTCTTTCCACTGAATATTGTAATTATTTTAATTATAAACCTATTAACTCAAGAGTTTCTGTTACTTGAACGCATATCTGCCTTTGAAATTACATTAGTATTAATCTTTTTAATGTAAAGCAATATGTTCAAATTAATATTTCTTATTTTATATTTAACATTATTTTTTACTTTATAACGATTTGAGATTCATAGATTCAATACATCTGTATCGCAAATATCATCATTTTTGTTTGAACACAGACCAAGTACATACCAGTTTGTAATAAAACCAAAAAAATAAAATAAAATATACTACACACATTGAATTTTTCCAAAGGAAAGGACAAATTTGGCAACAAGAAAAAATTACGGCAGCGGACAGTTCATATCCCTGATATTTGGCATTAATTATTTTTGTGCCGGGACTGCTGTCGTGCGTGTACATAATTTTACCAATGATAAATGTGGGGAATAGCATTTCTTGTGGGTTTCTTGACTCGATTTCGTCTAGTACACGACACGGAAGACGGCCTTACAGTTTAGGTCGAACTACGCGTACCGTCGAGGAGGGTGACAATGGGTCTGGGGGGTTAGATTGGGTCAAAATGGAAAAATATGATTTATGAAATATTTCAACTAATAACGCTTATATTACTATAATTTATAATTCATATGATAGGGAACATATTATCACGCACAATTAATCACAGTATTCATTTTTAGAAATAGTAGTTTTTGTTTAATATATCAATAAACTTATATGTTGAAACTAGACAAAATTTACAACATTAAATTTCTCCTGTGAAAAGTATAACGCATGTACTTTAATCTCTATTGGTTTATTAGTAGAAGGTTGAAAGTCTTTTCAATACACTTCACACGTATTTTTCGGAATCTATTTGATTTTTCCACAAAAATTTAATTAGGCGGTACGGTGTCTAAAATAATAAAAATGGGGGTTAGATTGGGTAAGGAAGAACGGTGGTGAATGAAATCACAAGTCTACTTTTTTGTCGTTCTACGGTGTCATGTGTACTCTTTCTTCATTAAGATGTGTTTATTCTTTCTAAATACAGCTTCGTTGAAACATCCATCAAGTCTAGTTGAGGATTCCGTTCATTCAATAACAATGCAACGCATTTTGACTACTTCTCAGACAGCAACTGTTTTTCGTGCGCAACAACATCGTACTATTTTATCAAATGTTTTTTTTTAATTCAATTATTTATTAGTGTTTTTATATTATTGTAACATCTCACGGAAGTACAAATGAGTTGAATTGCTGAAATACCGGGATTATGACGTCACCATCTGCCTAAAATGTATTGATCGTGGAATGTCGCTCCGAAATTTAACTATTTGAAAATAATCACTATTTCTGTAAACCTTTGGGGAAACTGAATAGGCTTTATGGCAAAGGGGATGAGACTTTGAAGACATTTTGAAAGGGAAAACAAGAAAATGTGTGTAAACTGCTGGGTTTACATATTTTTTCTTATAGCTCTTCAATTTTTTGCTATAATCGTTCTTTTAATTGGGTTTATCATAGATGTCTTTTCGTCTTGTTTGAATAGTATTTCATCAATATTTTATAGCTGTGAATGATTATGCAAACATATTCTCAAAAACAAGTTATTTCAATTACAGTGACACAATGTCACCCCCTCTATGGGATGAGATTGGGTCATTTTTCATTCACTTGTAGCGCCGCAGTGAATCAATCTATTTCTATTATATTTTGGACAGTTGTTACAGTACCATCACAGTACATACACACCAAATTTGAAGTTTTTTGGAGTTAAATTGCGAAAGTTATTCAATAAATAAATCGTACATATCCTTTTAAGACCCATTCTCACCCCCAACGACGGTAACTGTCAAATGATCCATACACTAGTAGAATTAAATATTATAGTTCTAAATTCGGTTTTCATTTACTCATTGAAAACTGTGAAAGTATTTAAAATGTGAATATATAGTGTGTCAGGTTCCTAATCCATACACCCAAAAAAATCTTATTAATATGAATTATTAAATCATAATGATACATATTCGCATTGTTGTTTATCAGTAAAATTTTATGTTATTTTTCCATTACATGTATAGTAGCTAAAAGTACAAACAAAGCAATCCAATGCTTAGTTTCTGACAATCTTCCATCTTTAGTAACTCTTTGTGAGACGTCCCGTGAACCAGAAACACAGACGATCATTCTTGTTTCTTACAATTAGACAACAGTTAAGTTAAATATTGTATGATATTTTGTAACTCTGTGCAACATTATGACGAACAGACAAATTGTTCGCTTTTAAAAAAACTTTTTGTCGATGGCTATATTTTAATATTATGCAGTATTAAATTTGAAACCATATCGGTACTTACAGAAGGAGAGAATATAAAAGAGAAGCGTTCGCGTCAAAGGTGTCTCCATGCACGTTGTATGAAAACCGCGCGTACCTGGCATACTGAAGCGATGCGAAGAGGTATGGAAAGTGTGATGTAGCGTGAAAGCAGTTCATGTGGTGCTTTGACGCGCGAGAACGCTAGAAGATTATTTTTAAAGTTATTTTTTACTGCGCTAATTTCAAACATAATTTGCACCAGATTCAAATGTTTGGGAGTAAATGAAATAAACAATCACATGAACATCAATTTGATAATAATTTTATATTTTATATACAGCATGCTAATGTTGGACATATCGGTTGAAAATCGGATTTTACTACTATTATTCTGAACACAACAGTAGGTTGTACGTAGGTTAACGCAAGCTCACTTTCGTTTTTTTTTTACGAGTGAGCCAGCAACAAGCGGGGGAGCCGCAAATATATACTTTGGGAAGCCCGGGATTAGAAAATTCCATTGTATTCATAGCTGAAAACTAGGAAAATCTGTTAGTGAAATACGATTTTTATTCTAAACCATATATAATATAAAATGTTGGTAATGAATTGTTTTATAAAAAGGTAAAATGAACTCTTCTTATTACGGACATCTTAACTAATGAAAAAAAAAATCAAATTAAACAATTTTCATCTTTTAGCTTCAAAATTTGCATCTCATGTAAACAATTTATCAGTATTGTTTCTTACCTAAGTTATGCGTATTTAGGGTGAGTTCAATAGCATTGTAATAAATTTTGTGAATATTCGATAATAAAACGACGACAACAAAAAGATTTCCGCAAAAAGTGGTTGAAAAAAGGGACAGTACTGTATAGAGTTACAAAAACTACAAAGTAGTTTATGTTTGCTTGAATACCATATTGAATACAAGAATTCAGAGTATTGAATTAAACACACGTGTTCAATAAGAAATTCTGCAATCGCACTGAGTTCATAAGAATTTTTAACGGAATTCTTTGAGAATTTTACTAGAGTTCGAATAAAACCCTTCCTCAATCCAACCAATATTGTGAGAATTGATTTTCATTTCTAGGAAATCCAGATATACCTCCATTTGAAAGTTTGGGCTCACCTAATCAAAAATATACAACATTGCTTTATCCATATCTATGTTATTACAATGAGTTGTTCTTACTTCATATGCATTTTTTGAAAAACAGTTTTCAAATTTTGTGTTCCGAATTTTTACTTCAAATTGTGACAATTTTCAAAAAACACACTGAAATAACATGGCTGATTTCCTCAGCATTGGATCGACCAAAATTTAAAACCAATGCACAGTGGCGCATGGCCGGACAAAACCTCAATAATTCATGTTCTTAAAATCTCTTGTTCATATTTAAGTATATCCTTGCATACTATTGAGTAACGATTCCTCAAAATTTGAGATTGATCTGTGTTGTTTTCTTTTTTTTGGCAGCATCGAAAGTGTGAAAAGTCAGCAAAATGGGACTGCTTCAAATTCATCAACTATGATTCCCCTAGCAAATTTCAAACAGCAGTATCTCAATGAAATCATAACCGATTTAAGCTCAATAGGCTTAATTTAAAAGCGTAGTCCTAAGATTTTGATTTGGCTATAACTACATAATTTTCAACATGTTTTTTGTGTTGTATCTAAAAAATGATTTTACAATCTTTCAATCAGTGAGTTTGTTGACCGATTATACGGACGAGTTGGCATAAACACTAGGTCACTGTCATAGCAACCTGGTTTATACGCTAAGTTATTCAAATAACCAATAGGCAACCCGGATGTTTCTTCGGATATGTTGGTGTATGTGCTCATTTCAATACGTTTTCCTCGCATGGTTCAAATATTTCTGAACAAGTAAGCGCTGTTCGCATATTCAATCAGTGTATTATTAGGTAAAGAATGAATATCAATGAAAAAATGCATGTAGGTCATATTGTCACTTACATCGACTATGCGAATATGGGCAGTATGTGCATTAATTGCAGCTTGAGCATCATGATTATTTAGGAACTGTGTATATTTTTTATCGCCGAAAATTGCTATTTTTGACACCGTTACGTTTTTGTATGAATATTCTAAAAAAATTGTATGATCCGTTACATTATGAGGACACCAACGCATCTTCTTAAATTAAATTAAATTTGTGAATGATCCCTTATCAACATCTTAGCCACGTATATCCGCTGAAGGTTCTTTTAAGGCAAATAAAAGCATCAACATTAAGTTACAACTATAAAAATTTCATTTCAATAGGATTAATTATAGAAGAGATACGAGTTGAATAAAATAGAAATGTATGAAAATATATCTAAAATACCTACTTTTATTTGAAATTACATTAAAATTAAATCTGAAAAAAACTTATCTTCATTGACAATTGACGCTGTTATTAATAGGAAGCCGAATATTTTAAAAGCGTATACTACATGGCAAGTATATTGACACTTTTGTTAACACAATTCAAAAATCAAATTTTAAATCTGAAAATTCTGGGCTTCAAATAATTACCTACTGAGGTTAAGAATGTACTTTTTATTAGTGGTGTTCTATGTTTTCCAATTATCTTCATGTATAAGCTAATAATGATTTTCTACTTATTTCGATCAGGATGTATCAGTCAACCGTTGTGATTTCTAACCGACTAGACTCCAGACGATAACAATTTGCTTTGTGATTTACACGCTTTACGCTGTACTTCTGCTTAAATGAGAAAAAAAGTATATCCACTTTCTGTACATTCTACAGAATCGCCTTTAGAAACGACAGTCAATACGGATGGGATATGGGATAAGAGAAAAGCAGAATGAAGCAACCGTGCGCGCTCTCTCTCTGGTCGCAGGCAGCATGCTGTTGCCGAAGCACAAAATCAATGAAAACACGGAGCGCATTGAAACTCTTTCGAAACCTCTCCCAGTATGCCATACCATTTTTACCTCTTCTCTTCTCTTTTCGCCAACACTTCACTTCACTTCTCTTCTCTTTCAATATGTCATCGCCCAAAGGTTCCTATCGAACCGTCAAACGTGGTTCCAATCGAGCAAATTCAATGAGACTCAAAGAGATGTTACGCAAAAGAGACGATGGATGTGTGTTAGTGAAAAGCGATACAAAAGTGACGTCATTGATAAGCTTGGTTTCTTATGGCGACTGACAGGATGACACGCACACTAAAATTTTGTTTGAATGACCTCAACTGTTGATAGTCATTGCAAATATTGTTGATAAACAAAGTCAAAATCCTCTCCGCGTTTCTCTAGTATAATCATATTCTCTGGGGAACAAAAATCTGTGGTAAGGGTCCATTTACAAATTTCATAACGCTGAAGGGGATGGGTGGGTGTCCGTATGATGTTATACTGCTTCGCGACTAAAAATGGATGAACCAACGTGCGAAGTTCGATTTTTGACTAACTTCGCCACGTCGCGAGTCACTCCCAACAAACAAGTTTGCGGAATAAAAGTTGAACAAACCTATCTCAAGCTTATTTCAGTTGAATAGACTTTAATTCAGCTACCAATGTTACTTGGGCTTCGCTATAGTGCGCATCTATGCCCTCCGCCATGTGTATTATGCGCACTATGGACCAATGTACGAGTTCACTAATTTGACGTTTGAGCGGTGCCAAATTCACTCGTTGCCATGGTCACGTAAATAACACGACACCGCTCAAACGTCAAATAGTGAACTCGTGCACTGGTCCATTGAGAATCGACTTGCGACGCGGCGAAGTTGGTCAAAAATCAAACTTCGCACGTTGGTTAACCCATTTTCTAACGCGCAGCAGTATACAATTTATACAAAATTCGATAAATATCCATTCAAAATGCGTTACGAGTGTGGCATCCTAGGATGTGTGAGTGCGTAGATGTGGTGTAGAATTACAAGATGGAAGAACGAGTGATAGACGCCTAGATTTGTCCAGTGGTTAAGTGTGTTTCTTGACGTGAAATTGTAAGTTAAGTAGTTGTTGGTTATTGTAGAATAGTAGGATATCACATTGGCGATCCTGCCATGTAAATAGCGATGTTGTTGTTATGGAAGTTCGAGAGAAATATAAAATGTTCTGGAAGGTTTGGAAGGCAAACGAAAAGCTGTGAACTTATCATCCAGCTGTGTTGGCATGGTGACTACTACAGACATATACAAAATGAGTGAATATTCATTTGCCATGGTTGCCAGAAATTTAATAATATTGCAGAATGATGACTTGAGCAGAGTTCAGCTCATTGCCAAGCGTTATAGTGAACGTTGAAGCGGGTGGAGTGCAAGGGTTGCTTGTATTGAGTCGAGTTTAGCTCATGACCAATACAAGCTACAATCGTGTGTCTTGCGCAGAGTTTAAGCTCATTGCCAAGAATGTTAGTTGAGTCGGGTGAAGCCCATGGCCAACATATGTATTGCGCCGAGTATAGCTCATGGCCAAAAAGATTAAGTTTGCAAAGTAATGAGTTCGGCAGTGTTATAACAATAGAGAAAAGGTTGAGTCGGGTTAAGCCCATGGCCAACAAAACTGATGAAAATATGAAACGGGAAATAGTCAATCATGTTCAGGTGAATAAGCAGCTAGATGAAGAATTATGGAAAATAATGTTAAATGTTTAGCAACATTTGTATTAATCAGTGCACCGGTACGTGACGGCGATTGTTTGGAAGAAATAAATTTAACATATTGTCATACAGTTAAGTTTTATAAAGTGTTTATTAGAAATCCTTTATGAGAGAGATTCGCGGAAGCTGACATTTCTGTCAAAGTGTGAGCCAATCGAGCAGCGAGAGCTGTCAAAGTGTGAGCCAAACGAACATGCGTTATGTTTGTTTTGAACTTTTCTTGAGGAGTAATGTAATCCGCTTGAAATTATTTCGGTAAAAGTAATTTTGCATGAAGCAAGTAAATGAAATAATTTTCTTTTTAAAATTTTTGTCAAAGCGATTTTTAGTTGTTGATTTTTTTGGCTGTTTATTAGTTTGGATATGTACACGGGAAAAAATTCTGTGGTAAAAATAACTATTTTAGCTGACTACGCCCATTCTTAAAACTACCATGGAAATTCAGACCAATTTACTATGTTTACGGTACACCCCACCGCATTACTGGTACATTTGACAGAAATAATTTACAACAATCTGATTCCAACTACAAACATGGTAAAATCAAGCGGATTTCTGGTCTGCTGAAAATTACCGGTGCGAGCGCTTAAGTTAACCCCCTAAAATGGTAGTTTTTACCGCACATTTTTTTTGCGTGTAGCTCAATGATCTGTAACGAAACAAAATACACTTTTTTGCAATGAGGAAGTCATGTCCGTGTTACAATATTATTCTCGACGCCTAGCAAATCAGCACTGCTGGTCTGTTGCCAAATCATTCCATTTTACTTCCGCTTATCTCTCTATAAAGGATCACTAGTGTTTATGAGATTGAACGAAAATATGACTATCTGCATGCACTGCTCAAGCTAACCCAACTAACATTCACTCATTTAACAAACACCATTATGGCAGTTTTATCCAGCATCATGTTTTATAACATTTTAATAATTTCCATGGCCAACCTTTGTTAAAGCATTGTTCACACAAATTTGGAGAAACTTTAAAGCATGTCGTTGAATACCAACTTTATTTTTAAGCTTTAAAAACGTTTTATAAGCATTTAGTTCAGCTTTTATACGGCTGGTCTAAAAATAATTAAAGACTAATAAAAACAAAAAAAATATTTTTCTAGGCACTTTATAAATGTAGTGTGCACTATTATTATGATAGTAGTATAACAATCTTATTTAAAATTCGCCTGTATACTAGATTCAAACTCGAGACCTTCCAATCGTCAGCGGTATGCCTTGCCATCTGCGCCATCCTAGAATTGATGATTCTTCCGTCCAGTGCAAAATATAAACTTCTCATAGCTGAATATTGACCATGTTCGAGCTTCTATTCGACAACGTCTAATCAACACATGGTACGCTAATCTACAACTGAACAAGCATATTATTCAGCTGCTGTTTAGTGCTGATCCAAGCTGAGTTCAGTCGGCTATTTTTAGCGCACAGTGAGAAAATTTATGTCGATGTTGGTCAAAATAATGTTTATTTACACAAAGTAAAAACAGTCTGAAATGATTAATCTAATTTCATAATAAGTTTTAGTTTGTTCAAAACTTAAATAATTTTATAAATTATAGTTTGATTTTTTTTTTATTTGTATTTTTCATAAACCTATCACACATGCATTGAAGTAAAAGTTCTCTGTATGAATATATTTGAATCATTTGAAAAGTTAGTCCTCAGAACCTACCTGAATAGAAAAATATTCGAATATCTTGATGCGATTTTTATTTTCGGAAATGGCCAAGTAAATCATTTTTCTTAGAGCGCAGTATTTATTCAGTTGTGAAGAAATGTCATTTCAAATGTAGCTGGCTATAGAAATTTATTTAATCAATTCTGTCAAAGAAATTTCCATTTTTCTTGTACGGAAAAACATCCCGAGCAGGCGAAAAAAGCTTAGCAATAGAAAATATAATATGGATAGCTAAAAGTGATATTAACTTGATAGATATATGATAAAAAATATCTGGAAATGATATCTAAAATAAACTACTAGTACAAAATTGGCATGTCATATTTAGATTCTGCAAGATTTTACCAATAGCTGCGAGCTATTCATTAGATCTGCGTACATCAAATTTTTCATAGGTTTAGAAGTTCCAGGAACAAAATTTTGATATTGTCCTCAGATATCTTATATCTTATGTCAATCAAGTCAATATCACGCTTTGTTTGTCAGTACTTTGCTCCTACTCGGAATACTATGCTAAAATGATTATTTTTGTTTTTCACAATAAGTCTGCATTTCTGGAGACTGACCATATTTATTTTCTGAACAGCTATTTCAAAAGTTTTAAGAAAGCATAATTTGAGCTTTGAAATGCATTCGGAACTCAACACGAATTTCGGATATTTTGTCCATTTTATGAAATTTAGCTATAGTGTGATCGCTTTTACAAGATTTATTTATTGCTGAACAATGTGTTTGTTAATCGTCATTTTGGCCTCTATTGGATCAACTGTTCTTATAATATACTGAAGCTGAATTAGGATTTTATAAGATACTTATTCAGCTCTTATTCATGCTTATGTTGAACATGTGGGAATAGCTGAAGTGCGACGCAAGTAAAACGTTAGTTCGTCTCCTGAATATCCTTTTATACATACACATTTGTTTGGTGGAATATTGGCTTTTTAATTGGGGGAAACATGTCTTGTTCAGCTTATTTGTAGAACAATCTTGACTAGTCCAATGAGAATCTTTGGAAACGTTTAATAAGTGGCGATTCAACTTTTGTTCATTCTAATGCATAACGTTGAACATTGATCTAAGTTTGTGTTAAAAAAGCACCTTCTCAGCTCTTTATAGAGCAAATTTTTTATTCAGCTGCCATTACCATTATTGAACAATAATTAAACATGCATGCTTGTTTGTGGCTCTGAATTGTTAGTTGGGAAGTAACTCAATTCTGCCAAATCCAGAAAAGATATGAATTCATCGTTCCAGTCGTGTTCATCGCACAAGCCATTAGCTGTGCGCGAGTATTATCAATCCACGCGACATTATTTTTCAGTCTGAAGTACGGCATACAAATACAAATACTATTGCACACTGTGGATCTGAAGTTGTGGCTGTTTTCTGCGGCCAGTGTTGCCACATATTTTTCAATTCTCATCTGTGATTTTGGTTGAAAAAATCTTTTTTATCTGTAGTTAACCTCCAAAAATCTTGGTAAAAATCTGTGTTCCTTAAAAAAAATTCAAATTTCAATCAATTAGGCAAATAAGAGCTTTTGCAAATATACAAGTCTGTTCTCGTAATGTTAACAATTATTCTTTCTGCAGAGACGAACAAGCCACGTGTTGAAAGTCTCACAAATAAAGCTAATAATAACTATTATTCTTGCAATATGTTTTACTAACAAGTAAACTGTGCATCTCGCAACGCAACCATCACAACCAAGGCACCTGTATTGCTAGGTACAGCAATCTAAGCAGTCAGTGGATGCAGGATGTGGTACACATGTGACAGCTGGCGAGTTTGTGTACATGGGCTACATTTAATCACTTGGAAACTCAGTTGTTAGGGCTTATTTGTTTATATAATTCAAGTGAAAATTTCTCGCGCATCTACTTTTCTGTTCATTGCTGAGAAGTTTAACTGACAAGAGAAGAGATTGCTTCAAAGTATTTACCATATAATTTGTGTAGCATTGAAATCTGCTTATATTTTAGAACTTATTCTAGCTGATTTATGATGTTTCCTTCGTGAAACTTCATCGAATTCCACATCCAACTCACAGTGCATTAGTCGTTAACTGGCAAGCTTGTAATAGCATTTCAGCAGAATAATGTTGGATGGCCCGAGGGATGGCCTCAAGAAGTGCGTTGCCGTAATAAAGAAAAACTCTTGACCGTGTTTTCAACCAAGGTATCATCTTGATTAGGAACGTGCAATCTAAGCGTATTTTAAAAGGAACTCTTGCGGAAACGCTGCGGCTGGGAAGCGTACCAAACCGTATGCATTGTATATGGATTGTAAATAAAAATGAAACCATAGAAGATAACTCATAGAAAACATCTGAAATCAATATTCAAAGATTCTTCAATTTAGACTCTATTTAGTTCTATTTCATGGAATGCTAGTCTGTCTGTTAAAAACAAACTAGCCAGCTGTCTTATGCGTTCCCAAGATGGCGGAATGAGCGACTTCATACACTGAACTACCTCTTTTCTAGATACCTTGATCACAACCAAAATAAAATGATTTTTTTTTAAATTTTGAATTACTTTAGAAGGTACATAACAAAAGCTCAGTAGAAGAATGGCATTTATTTTTATTATGTATCAAAATCGTGCCCAAAACTCGTAGAATGTCAAAAGATCTTAAAAATCCTTTTCATCTCAAAAATCTTCCATCTGTGATCACAGATATCTGTACAGGGTGTCCGCAAATTATCCGAACAGCAAAATATTGGAAAGATGATCTTGCATTTAAAACAATGAAAAATCAATGTCCATGTACCTTTTATAATACATCTATATGTTAACACAAAATACAAATTTAAAAAAATCCGAAATAATTGCTTGTTACTGAGATAGGCAAATTTAAATTTTTCGGAGACGTTTTTCCTGAGGGCCGCTAGTCATACTGGAGATGTGTTATCCCTAAAACCTTAAGGAGATGAATCCAAATTTTCTATTATTATTTGAAGTAATCTACAGGTTAGTGGCTTCAAGTTAGACTGGAAATAGAAAATTGTACGGTTCAAATCCAGTGAGTTCTATGGACATTTCTCTTCCGTCATAAAGCTCGGAAGACAGCTTCCTTTAAGACACCTCAATACATTTGGGTTGGTTTTGCAATTATTTGAAATCGGAAATGTGTCAAACTTACTTCTTAAGAATATTATAAGCCAATGGTTAAAACCATGCAAGAATATTAATTTTATTATGCTTGATTGTATAGAGCCATGTCTTCAAAGTTTGTACGGATAATTTGCGGACACCCTGTAGGCCAGAACAGGAAAAAATCTGTGTAATTACAGATTAATCTGTGTATGTGGCATCACTGTCTGCGGCTGACATCGAATGGCTCTCACTCTCTCACTCTCTCTGGATTTTGAATTGATGATCCGAAACAACGAATAGGGAGCGTCGTCGTTGTTGTTGTTGTTGTTGTTGTTTATGAGGGACTTTAACCCGAACCCGAGGGAGCGTCGGATGCGTTTAGTGATGTTGATGATACGTTCAGGCACAATGTATTGAGTGCGTTTGATACATCAAAAAGTGCTACATGACCACAGCGTCCAGCAAAACTGAAAGCAATGCAAATGAAGTTTGTTTCATTACAAACTGTGCCAAGTTGGGTTTTTATTGACAAGACAAGAAGAGGAAATCCTTTGATGAACAGTTAGTTTACTGAGTGCTAGAATCAAATGCTCTTGCATATTTACCATTTGATGTTGCGACATTTCAGTGGAGTACGAATTGTCTGCAGATCATGATCAACGTTGACATTTTTGGAGAATAGTACAACATTTTAAATAATTCTCGAGTACTTTTTCAAAACGACTAACTTTCATACGGTTTTGAGAAAATTAATTAAGAAGAATCACAACCTGTCTTCTAAAACTGTTTTATAAAATGATTCATCTTTTTTACATTTTTTTTGCCGTGTACTAGACTCGACTTGAAGAAAACCATCGTAAGCACACATTATATATTTAAACTAGGTATAGTCATAGTGCCCTAATCTTTTTTTGGAAGAATCTTTAAATTTGTGAGCTATGTACCTAATAACATCCCATCTCTCTGTTGTTGAAACATTAAAGCTGAAAGGTACATCACGAGAACTTTATTGAAGGGGTGGTAAAGGCTTACTAAAGGGCGGCTCTACTTCGAAGGGATAGTGAGTGAACTATTCCATTATTTTTTCATTGCGCGTGCTGTAGCATGCTGCAAACATGGGTCATGGTTAAGCCTCAAAGTCATAGATTTTTTTTTTTTGGTGAAAAGAGAAACAATATAATAAAGCTATGTTTACTTATGCGTTATAAGTGTATTGTCTTGCATTATTAGCATGACAAAATAATTGCTCAACAATATTAATTCTGGAGTAGCCTTATCCCAAAATACACATGTTTGGGAGTTACAGTGATGATTCAAACATTTTCTGAAAAGGGAGGATGTGGCATCCTAGGATGTGTGAGTGCGTAGATATGGTGTAGAATTACAAGATGGAAGAACGAGTGATAGACGCCTAGATTTGTCCAGTGGTTAAGTGTGTTTCTTGACGTGAAATTGTAAGTTAAGTAGTTGTTGGTTATTGTAGAATAGTAGGATATCACAACGAGGAGGTAGGTGGGTGTCAAAAATGGCCATTTTTGGCGTTATGAAATTTGTGAATAAACCCTAAAAACTATTTTAGCTCTGACTACGCCCATTATTAAAGTCATTAGTACACTAGTACATGGCAAATTTTTGGCTTGGATTGCTACAGAGCCTTCCTGGCTACGAGGAACACTGTGTATTGATATATTGTCTAGGGCCTGTTGTTTTCAGATTTTCTGAAGGAGTGAAAGAGAGCGATTTTCTGGGGACGTCACCGTGTAATGGGCAATAAGCCATTTTACGAAGCTGGTCAAATGACAAGAGACCTGGGAGTTAAGTTTACCTTTTCAATCATCGTCATCAGTTTTCGCGTTGATGATGGTTGATGACCATGTGCATTTTTAGCGTAGCTTTTCATACAGATAATTAAATGGAGAATTATTATTAAAATATTTCTGATCACAAGAGTACCTTGTTATGTGAAATATGGGTAACAAAGAGGTAGCTGATACAATAACTAGGTGTAATGTTGAAGTAATGAACCTTTTTGTATCTAATTTTTGTGATTTTCTCCAAGTCCCCGTTAGGTAAAATTAGGCGTTGTTAAAAATCACGCTGGATTGTATCAAAACAAAATCCCAGGTCTCCTGTCAATTGACACCGTTGCGACCAGGGGGGGTATACGCAACGAGGTTCGCCTACCGTTCATGTTTTGTGGGTGTATTCGTTTGGCTCACAACGCTGCTAGGCATCCCGCTGTTTGAGTGTTGAAATGCATCAGCATTTGCTGTCTGGCATGGCCCGCGTTTCGACCTGTGCTGTTTGGGTCGGCCCGCGTGAGAGATGATGCTGTTTGGGACGGCCCGCCCGAGAGATGATTGTTAGACGAGCTTTGTTTGTAGTTGACAGCCGTACACCTACCCTAGTTGCGACGATAAGCTGTTCCGCAACGTCTCGTAAAATTGCTATAACCGAAAATTTCGTAACGTAATATTTAAACAATGTCTAGCGTACACGGAGAAATATTTTCACCTAATTTTTGAGTTTACTTTACCCAAAATTAAGTATATCGATTATAGTTTCAACCCAAAATCTCTCGGTTTTCTCTTTCTCTCACACGAATGTTGTCAAAAATAGAGAGAGCTGCATCTACCCAATGGGGGTACGTTGGCCCAATAAGCCAAATTTGGGTAAATGCAACTTTTCTTATGTTTGGGTCGAAAGAACTCAATTTTGCGTTAAATCAACCCAAAATTGAGTATACTGCTTTGCGACTTAAAATGGGTTAACCAACGTGCGAAGTTCGATTTTTGACCAACTTCGCCGCGTCGCAGCTCGATTCTCAATAGTGCGCATAATGCACACGGCGGAGGGCATAGATGCGCACTATAGCGAAGCGACTCGCGACGCGGCGAAGTTGGTCAAAAATCGAACTTCGCACGTTGGTTCACCCATTTTTAGTCGCGAAGCAGTATATATTTTTCTAATGGAATTAAAGCCAAACTACCTAGTGGGGACCTTGGAAATTTAGCCAAAATTGAGTCATTGGGCTCAACTACGGAATTGCGTTGAAACCAAGGTATCTTGAAGAAAGGTACATTGATCTAAGCAGTCAGTGGATGCGGGGAATGATAAACAGCGGGGGGTAAAAAATGACAGCTGGTGAGTCGGCTGGCTGGTGATGTTCTTTCCCCTCCGCTGATTAATGTCGTTTCCATGGTACGATTATAGTTTTGTTATGTTTAGGAAAACAAATTGAAAATGTGTGCAGTAGAAAAGACTGATTCCGAGTACAAGAAATTGGTAAGCGCATTTTATAGTTTAAGTTCAAGCCTTATTTCAATTTTCTAGTTTTAGAATATCGTGATCGTGCATTTAAACGAAATTGATGGGCTCTGCATGGACTTATTCTATCGCTGCTAATCTGGTGTACAATGGAATATTTTAGCTTGTTTAAGGCATCATGAGGCCATTGCATTGTGCTGTACTCGGTTTTATTTCGTATGTATTGAGAACGAAGTTTTGAGCTATGGAAAAGTTAACAATTGGAAACTAATTTATTTTTCTATTTTCAGACTTTTTATTGCAACGGTGAGAGACAAAATGGAGCCCAAAAATCACTAAAATGGTGTCTCATTTTGAACGTTTTTCGAGATTGCTTCATAAATAATTATCCATATATTTCTCAAGTGTTTTGTGTATTCCCGGAAGTACCTATGAATATATTTGCCCTTCTATGAGTTTTGGATTATTGTGTACTGAATTCAATTCTTCCTACTTGCACACCTGTAATGTGCACAAATGTAGGAAACCGTACATACAACTGCGATTACGGTTTGTTCACATATTTCATAACGCTAGAATCGGCCATTTCTGGCACCCACCCACTCCAATGTGACGCTTTTTGAATTACAGTTTTTTTTAGTTTTAGTATGATCCGTAACATCATTAGGGCACCAATCCACCCTCTCCAGCGTTATGAAATTTGTGAATGGGCTTTTACAGTTACTGCAATGGACAGAGGCGTTCATAGTGCCACATTTTTGTATGACTATTCTCTTAATACATCAATTTTCAACGAATTGGAACGCATGTCAATGAGATGAATAATTACAATACATATTGAGATCTTAAACAACATCTGCCTCGATAGTCAGCACTAAGAAACTTAAAGAACCAGTTCGGAAAGAGAACGCTAAAGCTGCAGTTGATTGACAGGAGCAAAGCAAAATGGTTTGAGGGGAAGCATGTTGCTAGGATCTCAAGGCTTACTGCCCTGATGAAGCATAACAAACCGGCCAGCTGTCAAATTGTTTTCCAATATGGTGGAATGCCCTATTTGACACATCGAACTACCTCCCTTTTAAATACCTTGGTTGAAACAACCCAAAATTGAGTTGAATTCCGTCTCCGTGTATGTCGACTTTTTATTCGCGAATCAGTCATTGAACCATTTTTAGAGTGCACTTGCAGTGTCGTTTTCAATTTTTGTCAGTCGTCGTCTTTATTTACTTCGCGAGAGTCTCAAAACATTTTTATTGCGGTTTTGCATTATTAGAAATAAAAAAATGTTGTGGAAATAGTTTTTTTTCTGGCGATTGATTGTGATGAAATTAGAATACTCGCAACGCAATGCAGTAGTTTCAACAAAAGGCACTTCTCCGATTGACGGTAATTGCAGGTAAATCGAATCCTTATCAAAAGTAGAGTAGTTTTGGGCGGTGCACTCTGCACTGATTATTGTCAACGTTTCATAAGTGGGTAATGGAATTATGAAAGAGTAAATAGAAATAGGTCCACGAAGATCAAAATAATTGATAATCCTTGTTCTGCAATTTCACATGACCTTTCAACATAATCATATTAGTGAAATGCGTGTAAAATTACGAACGAAAGGATTTCGTTCTCGGTGAAGACAATCCTTATAATGGAGATTGCTATAAGTCACGATGAGGGCTATTTTCCGGGAGGCGTAGTGCAAGTGCATATGCATCTGATTTTCGTATATAGTTAGGTAAAATCTAGAAAAATTAGGCCAATCATACGATACTGCTCAAAATCATAACGAGAATTGATTTCAAAGCACAATGAGCAACATATTTCGAAAATATTGAACCCTTGGTTGAAGCTTATATGGAGATTAGGGTGGCCCAATGACATACCCTGGAAGTCGCTCTGGGAGAGATAATTTTTATAATGCGGGTAACATCCAGAGGGTCTGCTTGAAGAACTTGAACGCATGCAATGGACCAATGCAAGAGTTCACTATTTGACGTTTTAGCGGTGCCGTGCTATTTGTGTGACCATGGAAACCAGTGAATTCGGCACCGCTCTAACGTCAAATTAGTGAACTCGTGCATCGGTCCATAGATGAATGAATAATTTGATAATCAAATTCAGAAACTTTGAGTTAGAGTAAATAAATAATTTGTTTGTAAAACTAAAATCCACCACAGTGTAACATTAAAAAAAAGGAATTATCCTTACGTTACATGAATCAAATAAATAAAATAAATAAATCTATATAAATAAAAATGGAATGGTGTTTGTATGTCATGAAATGGCTTACGAACGGGTCAACGGATTCGAAAGATTCTTTCTCAGTTTTGTTCGTCAGGGGTTCCGACGTGTTCGTGTGTATAAAAATCCCAGAATATTCACCGGGAAAGTTGAAAAAACGAGCGCGAACGAAACTGTCATTTTATATGGGAAGATCAAAAGCGTTTTTCAACAGCCTACTTGATGGCAAGACGAAGTTTGCCGGGACCACTAGTAAATAAATAAATAACATCGATCGCAGGAGCCAAGCCAAGTGTAACAAGCCTTACAAAATGTTCGAAGGACTCATACAAAAAACGTGACAAAGGGGGGAGGGGTCGAAAAAGTCGTAATTTTGCGTGACATAATTTGTGTACCATCCCTTATGAGCACTTCCACAGTTAATAACTGAGACCTTTCTTTGCCAAAGTTGCCATTTCCGTATTGAGCAATTCTCGCTGAAACCAGGCCGCCATCGGCACCCATCGTTAGAATTTCAATTTTATGTCACTAATCGATAGTTTTTGATAAAACTTAAGGGTGGTCCTTTCCGTTTTCTCAAATTGGTGGACCCCTCGTAAGCCAGCTAGCTAAACAGTTTGCGAAAAAGCCCATTTTTTGATAAATCTTGGGTATTTTTTCACGTGATATGTCTCATATTTCCCTTGGAACACATAGTAAACTTAGTGGCATCGTATAGAGAAAGGATATGGCTTTTATTTGAAGTTAAAAAAAATTTGGCCGCCATTTTGAATTTGGCCGCCATCTTGAATTTTGTTAGAAAAATCGTTTTTTCACTATTAGCGCACCGCTAGTTTTGAATTCTGAGATCACCATCAGAAAGCTGAGGAAAAATTGCCGTCAAACGGGGTGACTTGCAACGGCGGGGTGACTTGCAACACATTGTTATTTACAACTAAATTTCATTATAAAACCCAAATTTCAAAAGAAAATTTGTTTTATATCGGTGCTTCAATACGTGTGACTCACAATTCAAGTAACGGCCACGATTAAAGCTGTTATTGTAGATATGTTTATACATTAAACATAGTTCTTATAAATGTCTTGAAAACGGATGCTTCATGGAGGTTTAAAATCGTGACCTGAAAACATGAGATAGATTTAATTTACAAAAGTAATACTCTACATGATGTTTCTATAACTAATGAGTGATAAAATGACAAATTTTATTTTACGAGATTGTAGCAAAAACTTTCTAATAAAAATCATTTTTATATAAATGTACCTGTGCGGGGTGACTTGCAATACTTTATTTCTAAGCAGTTTAGAGTTTTATAAAATTTAAAAACTGTTGTGTTAGGTCTACTTTATAATTAAAAGAGTAATAATTCATCAATCAACTACAAACACTCGTTAAAAATATTGTTCAGTTAAGATATTGGACCTTGATGATTTAACGCCTCTTTTTCCCATACAAAAATAGCTCAATTATTTTCTTACAAAAATATATTCAAAATGCTCTTGTACTGGTTCGAATGCTTTAAATACATGAATAACAATACTTAACAAGTGTGACTAATACAAAAAAATCAACATTTTGTAGGCAAAAACTAAATTAGCATTGAGTGTTGCAAGTCACCCCGCACAAGGACATTTATAGAATTTCACCTTTTTGATGACTTTTGATATGACAAAATAATCCGATTCAATCTTCTGTCATCCCATTCTGTGAGCGGGCCGGCCATTCAAAGTTCTACGAGGAATTTAGATTTTTAAATGACGTTTAGATCATGGTTTTGGTTGATTGAAGTTGAAACGTGTTGCAAGTCACCCCGTTTGACGGTGCGTAAGATAGGCTTCTTTATCGATACAGATCTATTTTCAACTAATCTATATTTACATCTACTTTCACTCTCTTCTGCTTTTTTTTACTCTCACACCGAGCAGGTAGGAGAGTGCTCCGAGGGTAGTAGCAGTGATGCCACATACACAGATTTATCTGTAATTACACAGATTTTTTCCTGTTCTTGCCTACAGATATCTGTGATCACAGATCACAGATTTTTGAGTTAAAAAAGATGTTTAAGATTTTAGGATATTCAACGAGTTTAGGCCACAGTTTTAGCAGATATAAAGTAGAAATGCAATTACACTGTTTAGTTTTTCTCAAAATCTTAAGTATTTTAAACTTTTAGAAGCAATTATGTATTTTTAACTTATTTTTAGTAGAATTAGTTCAAATTAATAGTTGTTGACATGCCAAATACAGCCATAATACGTTTCCAAAGTTCATTTTGACCTAAAAAAAAAATTGGATTTTTGCACAACACAGATTTTTACCAAGATTTTTGGAGGTTGACCTAAGATAAAAAAGATTTTTTCGGCCGAAAACTTAGATGAGATTCGGGAAAAATGTGGCAACACTGGGTAGTAGTCAGTTTATCTCAGTCACCATCTGATACTGACGGAGGATGGATGTGGTCCCGATAGCACGGTCCTCCGTGCAGCGTCTTCTGGTGGCTGGACGGGTTTTTTTTGTGGAGGGGCTGGGAATCGAACCCATGACCTTCCGCTTATGAAGCGAAAGCGTAACCTCAAGGCTACGGACCCCCCTAGGTATTTACCCTATGAAATGAACGATTTTCTAAATCATGTTCTACGATTTTGACGTATATGGCGAGTGCAATCAATGCAAACATTACTTTTTGTACAATAAAGAAACAAGTTTTCAATCGTTGGTGTTTTATTCGAGTCGAGTGAAGAATAAGAGTATTGTTTTGAGTGATAAAATCTGGCGGCCATATTGGATTTTGACGCCATCTTGATTTTAAGTAGTAGAATGAATTTTTCACCTTGATAGCACTCAGCATGTCGAATTTAGAGGCTACAAATAAAAACAAAGTTACGTATACTCTTCTTCTTCTTCTTATTCTTCATTTTCCTGACGTTACGTCCCTAACGGAACCGAGCCTAATACTCAGCTTTATTAGTTATAAACACAGGAATTTTCTTTTATAGTGCGATTTTTGATAACAGAATAATTCTTCGACATTTGTTTGAAGTCAGTAATAATGAATAAATAAATTCAATAAATTAAGACCGTCCAAAAACATTGATAGCAATAAACAAACATTTTTTTCACCGTGTGGATTTTTGTTCATTGAATGAAGTTTATAGATTGCGCGTTAGGGCATTAGTAAGTCTTGTGGTAATAGTTTTAGTTTTAACGTAAAACATTGCCAAAAGTACATTGATTTAGAATGGAAATCTTAAATTTTTAAGCCAAAAAATCCTTGATTTTCTGATCCATAAAGTATCGTTTTTACTACCGCCCAACATGCATGTGAAAAAACAGCGAAATTGAAAGATGAGAAGCAGGCTTTGTTCTAATGTGGACGTAATGCCGAAACGCAGGTGTATCAATTTGAGGTTGGAAAATCTGGCGGCCATCTTGGATTTCGGCGCCATATTGGTTTTTAGCAGTTGAATGATTTTTTACCATCCGCTTATCATATTGAAATATGAGGCCTCCGTTAAAAAAAAACAATCTTCTTTCTTTCTTTTTAACTCGAAGATATGCAGAAGAATCATTCAGGTAGCTAATGAGCGTTAAAAACCCTATTTGATAATTTGTTTTTAAAGCTGAGGGACTGGCTCTGTTCCAGTAGGGACGTAACGTCAGGAAAAAGAAGAACAAGGAGAAGAGTAAATGTAACGATGGCATTAAAATTCAACATGTTGAGTGCTAACAACGTGAAAACTCATTCTACTACTCAAAACCAAGAGGGCGTCAAAATCCAATATGGCCGCCAGATTTTTTCACTCAGAACAATACTCTTATTCTTCATCTGACTCAAATAATACACTAATGATTAAAAACTTGTTTCTTTGTTGTACAAAAAACGATGTTTGCATTGATTGCACTCGCCGTATTCGTCAAAATCGTAGAACATGATTTAGAAAATCGTTCATTTCATAGGGTAAATACCATTGCTCACCTAGTTTCTGTAGCCTATCTTACGCAATTTTTCCTCAGCTTTCTGATGGTGATCTCAGAATTCAAAACTAACGGTGCGCTAATGGTGAAGAAACGATTTTTCTAACAAAATTCAAGATGGCGGCCAAATTCAAAATGGCGGCCAATATTTTTTTAACTTCAAATGAAAGCTATATCCTTTCTCTATACGATGCCACTAAGTTTGCTATGTGTTCCAAGTGAAATATGAGACATATCACGTGAAGAAATTCCCAAGATTTATCAAAAAATGGGCTTTTTAGCAAACTGTTTAGCTAGCTGGTGTACGAGGGGTCCACCAATTTGAGAAAAACGAAAGGACCACCCATAAATTTTATCGAAAACTAGCGATCAGTGACATAAAATTGAAATTCTAACGATGGGTGCCGATGGCGGCCTGATTCCAGCGAGAATTGCTCATTCGTATTTTGTGTGGCAGGTACGATGATACTCTATGCCCAGGGAAGTGAAGGAATTTCCCATTACGAAAAGATCCTGGGCCGACCGGGAATCGAACCCAGACACCTTCAGCATGGCTTTGCTTTGTAGCCGCGGACTCTAACCACTCGGCTAAGGAAGGCCCCCGGATTCTTAGGGGTCCTGAAATCATGGTTCCCATACCTTTTAAAATGAATGTGTGTATTCCAGAGATTACAGGGTGTCCGCAAATTATCCGTACAAACTTTGAAGACATGGCTCTATACAATCAAGCATGATAAATTCAATATTCTTTCATAGTTTTAAACATTGGCTTATTATATTATTAAGAAGTAAGTTTGACACATTTCCGATTTCAAATATTTGCCAAACCAAGCCAAATGTATTGAGATGTCTTAAAAAGGAGTTGTTTTTCGAGCTTTATGACGGAAGAGAAATGTCCATAAAACTCACTGGATTTGAACCGTATAATTTTCTATTTCCAGTCTAACTTAAAGCCACTAAACTGCAGGTAACTTTAAATAATAATAGGAGATTTGAATTCATCTATTTTAGATTTTAGGGATAACACATCTTCACTATGACTAGCGGCCCTCAGGAAAAAAGTCTCCGAAAACAAATAAATTTGCCTATCTCAGTAACAAGCAATCATTTCAAAATTATTTTAAGTTGTATTTTGTATCAATATATAGATGTATTATAAAAGGTACATGGACATTGATTTTTTATTGTATTCAATGCGAGATCATCTTTCCAATATTTTGCTATTCGGATAATTTGCGGACACCCTGTACAACGCGACTATTCCATAGGTTCACACATTCTTCATGGAAAAGTTTAAGAAATTCTAGTGATTCGTCTTGAGATTTCTTCAGGAATACGTGTAAAGACTCCTCCAGGAATTCCTTAATAATTTCTATCAAGATTCACCTAGGAATTCGGTTTGAAAATCTAAATGATTTCTCAAGTAATGCTATAAGGGATTCCTTTTTCCTTCTTCCTAAGAAAATTTACTACCGAATTATTCCTTTATTACTATCTTATAGTAATAACTGGAGAAATATTCCTACTAGAATGCTTTCGGAGAAATTTACAAAGGTTTGTTTATTCTAGGTTTGAAGAAATTCGTGTAGAAAATTTTCCGAAAAATCAAGAAAGCTTTCATTTCAATTTTGTCAATAATATTTTGTGCCATTTTTAGAACAACTACTGCAAGAAATACTCCAAAGATTATCCCAGGAATTGCTCCATAAATTCTTCCACGAGTTATTTTATTTTTTTAGGAAGTCTTCCAGGAATTTTACAATAAATTCAACCAGGGGATCCTCATAAATGAATCCAAGAATTGAATGCTTTTAAAGATTACATGATTAGTTTTTGAAAAAAAAATCTCAATGGATTCCTTGATAGTTCATTTAAGGTTCAAGACCACAAACTGCTACAGCAATTATTCTTGAGATTTTCTAAGGATTTCATAAAAATACCCTTCGTTTGATAAATTCTCCGATAATCATTTTATCACTTATGTGGAGATCCATCCAAGAATTTCTCAAGAATACAGAAGAAATCCTTGTATGAATGTATCTGTTTCCTATCATGATTCTATGGTAAAAATTGAATAATATTAAAAATGGGGTTTTTGTGTAATTAAAAAATTGAAGTTTTATTTTTGAATTTTTCATAAACAAAAAAAAATTTCGGTTTATATTTTTTTATTGAAGTCCAAATGGTTCGCTACAACTTTTTCATTGATCATTTTTCTCTAAAATCAACAGTTTCGGAGTTTGAATTTTTCAAACATATTGCGTGCAAATACTTATATGCCATTTTCAAAAGTTATTGTTGAGTCAAAATGATCGATTTTTCTATGGAAAACACTTATTCTACCATACCGAAAACATGTGCAAAATTGACTGCCATTCGAAGATTGTCGAGTTCTGTGACTGAACGATTTGACATGGAATTTATCATTTAAGTGCTTCCCAAACTTTTCAACTTTCGCCTCCTTGAGGCCGATATTTATCTTGAATCTGATAAATGTTGGATCATCGACGCTTTCCGTAAACACTATTTCTTCTTGTAATTAATATTTTAGACATAAAACGTATCTGAGGAGTCCTGTGAAGCGTCGTTTATTTGGTATAGCTACCAAACTCATTATTTCCAGCAGTGGTTGAAATGATGCGGTATTCAGAAATACCTCGAGACCTTTCTTCAGATAGTCTACGATGCAGAGAGGTATGATTTTGCATTGCATAATTCCACCAATAGCTTTAGTTTAACTTTATTTTCTTGCGATTTTTATGTCACTAGTACTCCGAGGAAAACCTGTATTATGAAAACGTACGAGACGAATCACCACAGAGTGATATTTCCACAAATAGTGGTCCCGGGCTTCCACTTATCGGCTCCCTAGAAAGCAACCGTGCCATCAAAGATCAAACGAGTAAATGTCAATGTCATAAAAAACACTCTATAGCTTCCGTAGGACCAATTGAATCCATCATAGATCGTAGCAGGGCGACAACCTATAGGTAAGGGATTGTATCCATAGAAGAGACACCTGTAAAATTATATTTTAAACTTTCAGAAGATGTCCCACACCAACAAACAAATCTCAAAGTCTCCCACCAAATGCATCTATAACCAATATCGATTCGATTATCATTAGCTGCTTACGAGTATCGCCCGAGGAATTGGCCAACCAAATAACGTTGCTAGATTTTCCGGTGTTTGCTGCCATTCAACCGGACGAGTTGGCCAGTTGCGCTTGGAATAAGAAGAATAAAGCAGAGCTCTCTCCAAACGTGGTGGCGTTCACCAAACGATTCAATCATACCATATTTTGGACGGTCCAGGAAGTGCTAAACGGAATATCTGCCAAAGAAAGAGCCGAGATAATCTCCCATTTCATCAAAGTACATGCTTGCATTGATATGATTCATTGTATCAATAATACGACTTATTTATGTTTTTTAGGTTGCTCGACATTTGCATGAACTGAACAATCTTCATTCCTTATTTGCTATAACATCTGCTTTGAAAAGCGCCAGTGTGTATCGCCTAGAAAAAAGTTGGGTACATGTGTCAAAGAAAGATAAGCAACAATTTGAACGATTGGCAGAGATATTCCACGACGATAACAATTGGGCTACATTGAGAGAATACCTCGAGAGTCTCAAACTTCCCTGCATACCATACCTAGGCAAGGAAAACTTTCACCATGACAAGGGTATCATCATATTGACTTACTACTCTAATAATTACAGGTTTATTTCTGACTGATTTGGTATACATAGACTTGGCCCATCCACACAAGGGTGGTTTGGAACCAGAACAACGACGAACAAAAATGAACAATATTCTACGCGTGATATCGAACTATCAAGGATCAGACTATTCCTACATTATGCCGATACCAAAAACACTCAATTATCTTAATTCCGTCCGGTACATCGAGGAGTTGCAGAACATTTTTGAGGATGACCAATACAAGTAAGTCAGTGTTACTGAGCAATATCGAATCGTGTATTTCCTACTTTGATATCTTGTTGGCTACAACGTAGCGTCAGGCATATAGTAGCTCTCCATCTTTGCCGGTCTTGGGTGATATTTCTTCAGTTGCCCTGAACGTTTAGGATTCTCACCTTTCTCTGCTTACATCCAGCGTATTCTTATTTATTTATTTCAAATCGTCAATCATAAGCATCCTGGCCTTGCACGAAGTTGCCAACTTCTAGCTGATTTCCTGCTGAATATTATTTTTGCAATTCCTGCTTCCAACATTCATACCTAAGTCCACCAGCCCATTGAAGTATGCCGTGTTTTACAAATTTATTAATAATAGCTTTATACAATTGATGTAACTCGTAATTCATGCGTCTTTGCCGTATACTATTTTCTGGTTGCTCACGGAGAATGTCCTGCAGAACTATACGCTAGAAAACACCGAAAGCTTTCCGGTCTGCCTATTTAAACGTCCACGCTTCATGCCCGTATAGAGCCACCGGAAATATTAATGTTTTATATAGGGTCACTTTTGTTTCCGTTTGCAAACTGCGGGACCTAAGCTGGTAATCCGTGAAAGACCCTATTCGCAGCCACAATATGTCTTTTCCCTTCATGGGGAACGTCAAATGCGACTCACAAGCTTTCAAGATTAACCAATTTTTCAACAACTTCAAACACATCCTCATCACTAACGTCGTCCACACGCCCTGGGCCGTGTAGTTCCGGCGTCCAGAATAGAACTACGGACAACCCGTTCCGGTGGTAAGAGTCCACCAAACGGGGTAACCCCAATTCAAGGTGTGATGCGAAAAACCGTGCTGAGGAATGAATGGTCGAAGGGGTGAAAAAGATGTTCGGCCATTAACGGAGCCTGTGGGGCACCTGGGCACCCCTCACAGTATTTTGTCCCTTACCGCGTTAATGCAGGGCTCTGGCGTGGTGGACCTCTTTTCCCGTGCTACTCGTGGGATTCAAAAATGAGTACAATATCTAATCAAAACAATAGTAGTAGTGCAGGTAGTAGCAGTAGTAGGGAAGCGAACCCCTTCGCAAGAAGTGGGCTAGCTAGATCTCCGTTGAGGAGAGTAGAAGCAGGAGGAGGCAGCAGTGCACGTAGTGCCAGTGCTGGAACCCATATTTCATCCCCGGCTAACGCATCGGGTGAAGTTATGGATGGAGCGTGGTTGATGAGGGCCATCAATAAAAGTAGAGATGGGCTCTCTGCGATGGAAGTGGCTGCACAGCAGCTCGACTCCATAATTGACTTTGCGTCCTCGAAGTCTAACATCAGCAAGGACCTCAAGCAGGCCTTGCTTAGACTTCGTAAGTCAATGTTGGCGGCCAAGCAGAACCATGCTGAACCCATGGTGACTGCGGCTGCGGCAGAACCCGTGGAACTGAAGGTGCCGAAGTCTACCCAGACGGAACCCTTCGTCTTCGCGGGCAGCCCCAAAAGCGTGGAAGCGAATGCTTACAGCAAGCAATCGCAGAAGTGCGCGAGGCAGCCGTCAGGGGAGGAGCTACCCGGCGGCGCTCGTAAGGCCAGGCGGATACTGACCCCGAAAACCGGCAGAATTGCCGGAAAATCGGACCCCAGCCAGGCGTCCCGGAAAGCCGAGAAGGGTGGGCCCGAAAAGGCTGGCCCCTCACGGAGTGATGGGAACAGGGGGTTGCGACCTTTGAGAGGTCCTCCATCACCACAGGTCAGGGCGGAGCAGGGGGGGGACGCCCCCTGGACAACCGTAGTGAGGAAGAAGAAGAAGAAGAAACAGGAGAATCAGGAGCGCAGGGATACCAAACCTAAGAAAGGTAGGAGGGTAGGTGCCAAGCGCGAAAAGGGTGATGCGATCATCATCAAGACGGAAGAGTCCAAGTACTCGGAAGTCCTGAAGGCGATGCGCAGTGACGCGAAGCTTGCGGATCTAGGAGCCGACGTACGCAGTGTCAGACGCACTCGTACAGGTGAAATGATCCTCGAGCTTAAGCGCGATAAGGAGCGCAAGGGCGCCGCCTACAAAAGTTTGGCGGAAGAGGTCCTTGGCGCTGGTGTTGAAGTGAGGGCTCTGACGCAGTCAGTGACTCTGAAGGTGATGAACCTTGATGAGATCACTAACGCAGAAGAGCTCGTCACGGCACTGCGGCAACAGTGCGAAGTGCAGGTGCCCACCACCGCCGTTCAGCTACGGAAAGGTCCGGCAGGTACTCAGGTGGCCTTAGTACACCTACCTGTGGCAGACGCAAATAAGTCCGCTAAGGTAGGTAAGATCAAGGTTGGTTGGTCAGTATGTTCACTGAACATACATGAGCAACCAGTGATCTGCTTTAGGTGCAGGGAACCTGGACACAAGTCCTGGGGCTGTAAAGGCCCTGATAGGACTAAGTTGTGCAGGCGTTGTGGTGAGGAAGGTCATAAGGCACTAGGCTGCAAGAACCCTCCCAAGTGCTTGATTTGTTCCGGCAAGTCCGTGAACAACAATCACCCAACGGGAGGCTCAAGGTGCCCGACCTTCAAACGAGCCATCAACGAAAAATCACAGTGCAGGTAACGCAGCTGAACCTGAACCACTGTGACGCAGCTCAGCAACTGCTGTACCAGTCAGTTGCTGAGTGGGGGACGGACATCGCCATCATATCGGACCCATACCGAGTACCCGCCGGCAACGGCAATTGGGTCGTGGATGGATCCGGAAAAATGGCGGCGATATGGACAACGGGTAAATACCCTGTCCAGCAGTTGGTGTCTACTACCTACGAGGGCTTCGTGATCGCCAAAGTAAACGGGGTCCTCTTCTGTAGCTGCTATGCGCCTCCGAGTTGGTCGACCGAGCGGTTCACGCAGATGCTGGACTGTATGACGACCGCGCTGACAGGGCGAAGGCCAATTGTAATAGCGGGTGACTTCAATGCCTGGGCCGTGGAATGGCTTCCCCAGCGAGGTCAAATCCTGCTAGAGGCACTGGCCGTGCTAGATGTCGATCTGGCTAATGTTGGTGCCAAAAGTACCTTCAGCCGTAACGGAGCGGAGTCGATTATCGACGTTACTTTTTGTAGTCCTGGCCTAACGAGTAGTTCGAACTGGAGGGTAGACGATGCCTACACTCACAGCGACCACCTGGCGGTTCGCTACAGTATCGACTACAACAACAGCAGGCAGCGGGTTGAGGAAGCGGCTAGGTCAAGGCCGAGCCCTCGTAGGTGGAAGACATCGTACTTCAATGATGAAGTACTTAGGGAGGCGCTCCGCCGTGAGCGTAACCTACTCGGCCTAAGCGGGGACGAACTGGTAGCGGTGCTTACGCGTGCATGCGATGCGACCATGCCTAGAAAAGTCCACCCTAGGAATGGGAGACCACCGACATACTGGTGGACTCAAGCTATTGCGAACCTGCGCCGTGCCTGCCTACGGGCCAGGAGACGGATGCAGCGAGCACGTACCGAGCAGGAGCGTGAAGAACGACGGGCGGTGTTCACCGCTGCCAAAGTCGCGCTGAAGTCTGAGATAAGGGCAAGCAAAAAGGCCTGCTTCGAGGGACTCTGTCAGAGTGCCAACGCGAACCCGTGGGGTGATGCCTACAGGATCGTAATGGCGAAGACAAGAGGTGCAATTGCTCCTACGGAGCAGTCTCCACAGATGCTGGAGGGGATCATCGAGGGGCTCTTTCCGCGCCACAACCCTAGCCCATGGCCTCCTTTTGTAGGACAGCCGGGGATTGGGGCTGGTGATGAGGATAGAGTAACTGATGAGGAACTTGTAGGGATTGCAAAATCCCTAAGCATGGGGAAGGCACCAGGTCCGGACGGAGTTCCAAACCTGGCCCTCAAAGTCGCAATCTTGGAGGCTCCCGGTATGTTCAGATCTGCTATGCAGATATGCCTGGACGAGGGAGTATTTCCAGATGCGTGGAAGAGGCAGAGCCTGGTACTATTGCCAAAGGCGGGGAAACCACCCGGTGACCCGTCGGCGTATAGACCAATATGCTTGATTGACACGGTGGGGAAAGTGCTCGAGAAGATCATCCTCAACAGACTGTCGAGGTACACCGAGGGTGTAAATGGTCTCTCAGGCAACCAGTTCGGCTTCCGGAAAGGGAGGTCCACTGTAGACGCTATTCTGACGGTTAAGAAAACCGCTGAGATAGCACTCCAGCGTAAGAGGAGGGGTATTCGCTACTGCGCAGTAGTGACTCTGGATGTAAGGAATGCATTTAATAGTGCCAGTTGGGCGGCTATTGCTGATGCGCTCGTGCGTCTGGGGATACCCGAGTACCTGTACAAGATTCTCGGAAGTTACTTCCAGAATCGGGTATTAGTCTATGACACAGAGGTGGGTCGGAAGTGCTTTCACATAACCTCAGGAGTCCCGCAAGGTTCCATCCTGGGTCCGGTGTTATGGAATGTCATGTACGACGAGGTGTTGAGATTGAAATTCCCGGCGGGTGTGGTCATCGTTGGCTTTGCCGACGATATTACGCTGGAGGTCTACGGTGAATCGATCGAAGAAGTGGAATTGACTACAGCCCACTCGATCGCAATTGTGTAGGAGTGGATGAGCTCCAGGAAACTGGAATTGGCTCACCACAAAACTGAGGCTGTTGTTGTCAACAACCGAAAGTCGGTGCAGCAAGCGGTGATCAGTGTAGGCGACTGCACAATCACTTCGAAGCGCTCCGTCAAACACTTGGGGGTGATGATCGACGACAAGCTTACCTTCGGTAGCCATGTCGATTATGCCTGCAAGAGAGCCTCCACAGCTATTGTGGCACTGTCCCGGATGATGTCCAATAGCTCTGCGGTGTACGCCAGCAAGCGTAAGCTTCTGGCCAGTGTCGCCTCGTCCATACTGAGGTATGGTGGCCCGGCTTGGGGCACGGCTTTGAGTACCGATAGCTACCGTAGCAAGCTAGAGAGTACTTATAGGCTAATGTGCCTGAGGGTTGCGAGCGCGTACCGTACCGTGTCACACGATGCACTTTGTGTCATCACCGGTATGATGCCTATTGGTATCCTTATCATGGAAGACATAGAGTGCTTCGAAATGCGCGGCACAAGAGGCATACGCAGGACTGCCAGACTGGCCTCCATGGTCAAATGGCAGCGTGCGTGGGACAGTTCCACTAAGGGAGTGTGGACTCACAGGTTGATTCCAAGGTTAGATATCTGGGTCAATAGGCGCCATGGGGAACTAACATTCCACCTAACACAGGTCCTTTCGGGTCATGGATGCTTTAGACAATATCTACACCGTTTCGGTCATGCGGGATCTCCCGAATGTCCAGTTTGTGCAGGTTTAGAGGAAACGGCGGAACACGTTTTGTTCGTGTGCCCGCGTTTCCGCACAATGCGTGACCGCATGTTTGCCACATGCGGTCGGGACACGACTCCGGACAATTTGGTCCAGAGGATGTGTGCAGACGAGTTTGGCTGGAATGCCGTTTCATCGGCTATCACCCACATCGTCTCGGAACTCCAAAGGAGGTGGCGTGTGGACTCGAGGAGTGACTAGTGCAGACGCTAATCAACATGTGGTCCAAGGGTTCGCAGTCGGCTACGTAGGTCATACCGGTGCCCTACGGTCGAGATCGACCCTTACAGCGATTAAGTGGCCGCGGGGAGAACATCCTGGTAGCGCTGCTGTCGTGGCGCCGGCCTACTGGGTGGATACGAGCCTCTGGTTGTTCGGGGCAGGTGGAGGCCCCTTCGTCAGCAATCCCAGCTGGTGCTAGCTGATAGGGCCTGAGCCTTCAGTAGGTCAAATTGCGAAGCCCGCAGTATCAGTTCTTGATACCTGCGGTGCAGCTGGGCGCGGGCTTAGTGGTCGACCCTGCCCGCCTTCAGCGGACAACGGGAGGTGAGGACCACCCGGGAAGCTGGCAATGCGCCAGCATGCTACCTTGGTGGACCCCCATAAGCGTGTCATCGATGTTCGTTGCTGCATGGCTACGCAGCTAACCTGGAGGATGCGATGTGCAATAGCCCCTCTCCGAAGCAATGCCTTCTTGGTGGTCCCGGAGAGACGAAGGGTTTGGCGGCAATGGAAATGGTTTAGTGGGTCGGGGGTGTAGTCCTGTTTACTGCTTGTACGTAGTAAATGGTCCCCAACCCCACACTCCCGGACCTCGGTCCGGAGTCTGTTGAGCAGATTATCCCCCCATTGCTTAGAAGAAAAAAAAAAAAAAAAAAAACACGCCCTGGGCCAGCTCACCTCTTTCGATCTCGAGCCGACAATTCACACTAGAGAACACTCATCTTCGTACCACTCGGACTAATCAAATCTGTTCCACCTCCAACCGACTTCTTTCATTTCATTTATTTAGTTAACATCTAAACAGATAACACTGAATCACGCCACAATACTCGGTTCGGGGCCGCATCTCTCCATCCTCGGTTCTGCCCACGCTCGCCAAATCGATACGTACTTGATCCGCCCACCTAACTCGCTGCGCTCCACGCCTTCTTGTACCGACCGGATCCGAAGCGAACACCATCTTTGCAAGGTTGCTGTCCGGCATTCTTGCAACATGCCCTGCCCATCGTATCCTTCCAACTTTGGCCACCTTCTAAATACTGGGTTCGCCATAGAGTTGGGTGAGCTCGTGGTTCATCCTTCTCCGCCACACACCGTTTTCCTGCACACCGCCAAAGATCTTCCTAAGCACCCGACGTTCGAAGACTCCAAGTGCTTGCAAGTCCTCCTCGAGTTTCGTCCATGTTTCATGCCCGTAGAGGACTACCGGCCTTATGAGCGTTTTGTACATGGTACATTTTGTGCGGGTGAGAATCTTTTTCGACCGCAGTTTCTTGTGGAGACCATAGTAGGCCCGACTTCCACTAATGATGCGCCTCCGTATTTCACGGCTAACGTTATTGTCAGCCGTCAGCAAGGATCCAAGGTAGACAAACCCGTCGACCACCTCGAACGTATCCCCGTCTATCGTAACACAGCTACCTAGGCGAGCCCTGTCGCGCTCGACCCCACCATCTAGCATGTACTTTGTCTTGGTCGCATTCACCACCAGTCCAACTTTTGCTGCCTCGCGTTTCAGACAGGTGTACACAGGTCTGCCACCTTTTCAAATGTTCGGCCGACAATGTCCATATCATCCGCGAAGCAAACAAATTGACTGGATCTCGTAAAAATCGTACCCCGGGCTGTTGAGTCCGGCTCTCCGCATAACACCTACTAGCGCAATATTGAACAACAGGCACGAAAGTCCATCACCTTGTCGTAGTCCGCGGCGGGATTCAAACGAACTGGAATGTTCACCCGAAACCTTCACACAATTTTGCACACCTTCCATCGTCGTTCTTATCAGTCTCATGAGCTTCCCGGGAAAGCTGTTCTCGTCCTTGATTTTCCATAGCTCTACGCGGTCGATACTATCGTATGCCGCCTTGAAATCGATGAAAAGGTGATGCGTTGGGACCTGGTATTCACGACATTTCTGGAGGATTTGCCGTACAGTAAAGATCTGGTCCGTTGTCGATCGGCCGTCAACGAAGCCGGCTTGATAACTTCCTACGAACTCGTTTACTATAGGTGACAGATGACGGAAGTTGATCTGGGATAATACTTTGTAGGCCGCATTCATAATGGTGATCGCTCGAAAGTTCTCACAATCTAACTTATCGCCTTTCTTGTAGATGGGGTATATTACTCCATCCTTCCACTCCTCCGGTAGCTGTTCTGTTTCCCAGATTGTGCCTATCAGCCGGTGCAGACAAATGGTTATAACCTCCCTCAAAGTGGGGGCTCGTTGGTTTCCATCGCCCGCAGTATCCTCCGCTGTCCTAACCTTCATTGCCTGTGCTCTCAGCGCCATTCAGATGTTCGTCGAAGTGCGGCTTCCACCTTTCGATCACCTCACGCTCGTCCGTCAAAATGCTCCCATCCTTATCCCTGTACATCTCGGCACGCGGCCCGAAACCGTTGTGGGATGCGTTGAGTTTCTGATGGAACTTGCGTATTTCTTGAGACCGGCACAGCTGTTCCATCTCCTCGCACTCCGTCTCCTCAAGGCGGCGTCCGAAAGAACCAGGTCTGCTGTTTCCGTTTCCGTCTATAACGCTGCAGCATGACCGCCCGCACTGCGTTCTTCTCCACCAGAATCTGCCTACATTTCTCGTCAAACCAATCGTTCCGTCGACTCCGTCCCACATACCCGACGTTGCTCTCAGCTGCATTGTTGATGGCTGCCTTCACTGTTCTCCAGCAGTCCTAAAGAGGGGCTTCATCCAGCTCACCCTCTTCCGGTAATGCAGCCTCGAGGTGCTGCACGTATGCCGCTGCGACATCCGGTTGCTTGAGCCGCTCTAGGTCGTACCGTGGCGCCCGTCGGTACCGTACGTTGTTAACGACGGAGAGTTTTGTGCGCGTCAGAGATAGTTAGTTTCGACGTGTTGTCTATCGACCATAAACCGATCTGCACATTTGCGTTGCCGATGACTATCTTGACATCTTGTTTTAGGCACTCTCCGTAGGCCCTACCTAGGCTCGACATTCTGCAGGTTACGAGCCAGCAAGCGCAGGTTCATTGAAGGTTCTCACGTTCCATAATCTGACTTTCCAATTGTTGCCCTCTATTCGTTGTTGGGTCTGTTGCCGTAAAGTCAATCCGCCTGCTCTATTTTGGCTTTTCTTGCTTGGTGGTCTTCAATAGACCACCTAACTAAGGTTGCGCTACTTACATCGTGCTAGAGGGACTGCCTCCTCGGTGCTGACACGATATAGCATTGCCATCGCAATCATTCACCCTTATCATGGCTTTGAACCTGTAGCTCTGGTCCTCAATTGATTCAAGTTCTTTTGCACATGCGTTAACGTTGTTACGTATATTTCCTATAGTTTAAAAACAAGCCCTTCAAATCCAGTTTTGCGATGATCATTTTCCAGAAGCTCAAAGCAATCTACCCTATGTTTTCTCATATGAATTTACTTTTCAGGAAATCTCTCAAATTGGAACCACTACCGTCATCGCCTTCTTCTTCGGCATTGAACGGGAAAAACTCAAGCTCCAAGCAAACGAACTCATCGATTCCGACAACCGATAACGGTCAGCATGGTCATCCGTCAACGTTAGCCTCTCTAAATTTATCGCCGGCAAAATCAAGTTCAATGCGATTTCCAACTGTAACGCCAAACACATCATCAGCAAAGTTCATAGGTCATCGGAAATGTCAAAGTTTGGGTACAAAGTAAGTATTTGTTGCACTGATTAAACCTTTCCGTTGTTATCTGCATAGGCAAATACAATTCTCTAAAGTTCTTTGACAACACAATCACAAAAATATATGTTTTAGTATTTAACCTGTTTTTGTAGGGTAATGTGAATGTCTTACTTTTCCTCTTAATTAAATATTCTCGAGCGAATATATCCCTTTCGGGACGAAGCAGCACAAATGTGCTGGACATGATTTTTTTTTGGGACGGCTCGTTCGAACAACGTTGCTAAGGTATTCACAGTTTTATATATAAATACAGATTTACAGCTATTCTGTTCTGCCATCTTTCGGAGAAATGGTAATCTCACATACACAAGGAGCACAATTTTGGCGCCATTTTAAATTTGAAGAATTATACAAATATAGTTCCTGGCAATTCTTTGATAGTGTTTTCTCCAAGCAACTGAATAGGAATTCAAAAACAAATCTCTTAGGATTCCTGTAGAATTTCCTGCAGCAGTTTCTCCTGGCATTTCTTCAGGCAGAATTATTAATTATAAAACGCTGAGAATTACTTTTTGGATTTTTTCTACCAGTCAAGCAAAGATTTTCTCTTGGATTGTTGTTCCAAGTATTTATATTAGCATATCAAGGGTGTCATATTTTATGGGACCGTCTTGTATGCAAAAATGTTTACTGTATCCAACGAACTCGAGTTACCCTGTTGAAAAACAGTCAATAGAGTCGATGATTCACGGTGTCAAATTCTCAAACTTTCATGTGCCTCGAATATTTTTACGAAAATTTGCAGCCCCCGCACACAAACAGACAGTTTGTGTTGCAAAATTTGCTTTTCTTGAATTTAATATGAAAAATAGTCATAAAGAAGTTAAAGAAATTCAATTTTACCTGACACAATATTTTCAGATACTTCTTTTTTCTGACATTACGTCTCAACTGAGACAGAGTCTGCTTCTCAACTTTTTATTATCACTTCCACAGTTATTAACTGAGAGCTTTATTTGCTAATGACTAGTACTGTGCATTGCGCGATTGTTTATCACGACGGCGATCTTGAAAACTTCTAAAAAATGTTGTAAATCGCCGCCTCTACTTCAAATCGTTTTGGTGTCTTCTGCGCGATTATTCCTGATTGTCCAAGGTATGATCGCGCAGAAGACACCAACACAATTTGAAGTGCATGCGGCGATCTACAAGTGTTTTTAGGATCGTCGGCGTGAAAAATTTTCGCTCCACGCATAATAATCTTTTATCAGAGATTAAAAATAAATTTTTAAATTTTTGTCAATTGATTTTTTCGGCTGTTTATTAGTTTGGATATGTAGCTCAAATATCTATAACGAAACAAAATACACTTTTTAGCAATGAGGAAGTCATGTCCGTGTTACAATATTATTCTCGACGCCGAGCAAAATCAGCACTGCTGGTCTGTTGCCAAATCATTCCATTTTACTTCCGTTTATCTACTACTAATGACCATTTTAACATGTGTATTGTGGCAGATACAGATACTCTATGCTCCGGGAAATCGATAAAATTTCCATTACGATAAAATCCTCGACCGGCGGGATTCGAATCCACGACTCTCGTTCTGCTTTCTGGCGTCATGTCCCAACTGGAACTGAGACTGCTTCTCAGCTTAGTGTTCTTAGTGTAACTTTCTACTTATTTATAAAAAAAACAACAAGTGTCTAGTTTGGTAGTTGAGCTAATAAGACAGCACTTCGTGTATTTACTTTGCGTTTTATGCTTAACAAACTGTCATACAATGTTTTCTTCCTTTTTTCTTATCGATCGCCAACTGTCAAACCAGTTGAATCCCTTAGTGTCGAAACCTTTAACATCGAAAATGATCTTACACTTAGGAGCACTTCATCAGGTACATGCAACTTCGATAATAATCAAAATTTGATACCGTGAGACTCGGCTAAATGCCTATAATGCCCTTATTTTGTTGACTGTGGATATGGTCCACCCATTCATTTTACATATTGACACTATTCTCAGATGTATGTACACCTGTTCTCAGATTGTACAATGTACACCTATTCCCCTTACCCAAAAATAACAAAAAGGGGATCATATTAATATTACACATTAATTTAGTTTCACCATTAATATATTAATTACACATTAATTAATTAATGGTGAAACACCAACAGAGGACAGTAACTTATTGTCAGCTAAAATGATATTGCATATATTTTTCCCATCGCGTAGTGTACAACTCATTTATTTTTTTTTTATATATTTTTACGATTGGCATCTACATTCCCCGTTGCATTTTATGTACTAGATTTCGTAGCACAAGCTTGCCACGAAACTTCCATAAACACTGTCATTGTACAACACTCATACCCAGTGGGTTGTCATCTGTTCGCTGCAAGTGTTGGTGAGTCATTTTGGTTTATCACGTTTCTTTCCACATACAGAATAGAGAACTCTTGTAGACATTGTAACTAGTGTTCTTATGTTCAGAGTGTTGTTAATTGGCTTGTCGATGATTTTGTTTTGTTCATTTTACTTTACTATCATTGAGGATCATATTAAACAATTACTTATCAATTGACGCTTATATTGAGCTGTTCGGTAATCCATTCCGCATGGTTATTAAATTAATTAACTCATTACTCGTGGAAAGAATGGACAAATTATGGGTGAAATTATGAAAAAAAAATACACGTGCTCGGCTGGGATTTGAACCCAGGACTCTTGTATGCCAGACGAGCCAACTCAGTTGGTAAAACGCTCGTCTAGCATACAAGAGTCCTGGGTTCAAATCCCAGCCGAGCACGTGGGTGTTTTTTTTTCATAATTTCACCCATAATTTGTACATCTTTACCACGCGTAATGAGTTAATTAATTTAATTACTTATCAACTTTCTTAGAGATTCGATTGTAACACATGACTTTAAAGGCATTCTCTACACTCGAACCGGACAGTTTCGTGCGTACTCGTCGAGTTGGGCATATTCTATTTACTCATTCCGACACATCGGGTATCGAGCCGGTGGATCCTCCTTCCTTTATTGCAGCTTTAACTTGGCCATCGATTACATCTTTACCGTCCTACGCACGTTTCTGGTCACTTTCCTCTCGTAGCGGTCTCAATCCTGCAATAACGCATACTGCCTCGGACAATATCGTCCGGTACGCGATCACCACATGACTGACCATGAGGCGGAGCATGCTTTTACTTCGTTTTCAGCAGTACAGCTCAAGCTGGTACTCCATACCTCAGTATCTATGATAATACGTCGGACAGAAGACGTCTCTTACTGCTTCCCGATCCACCAACGTTCGGCACGATGCATGGTGGTCTTTGCAGCCTTCTCACAGGCACAATAGACGTGGGCGTTGAAATTCAGAGATTGTGGACCATCACTCCTGGATGCTTTAGTGCACGATACGGAAAATTCGCGCGCCCTCTTATGTTGACTTTATCCTTCTGAACCGTTTTACAGTACAAAGTCTTTTGCTTTGTCAACTTGACCTGTAGACCTTCCTAGCCTAGTGTTAAAGTCCACGGCTACCAAGCTAAGTGTCTGGGTTCGATTCCCGATCGGTCCATGATCTTTTCATATTGGAAATTTCCTTGACTTTCCTGGGCATAAAGGGAATCCACGATGAAATTGCCACACACAAAATTGATTCGCAAAATTCGAGTTTTCATTCGATTGCCATCAAATTTTCAGGGATTGAAAAATAACTATTACACTTCATTGTACCATTTCACTCGTATTTTATGTACAGTCCATACGCAAATGCCCGCACCTTGGCCTTAACCCCGGCCATAAGATTCTGCACAACCTGTGAATCAACCGTTTTTGCATGTAAACCCATACTTACTTCAGTTCCTCGACTGTCTTCACTACCTTAGGTCGTTTAAGAAGGTGCTGCTTCATAATCGCCCAGTACTTCTCGATGGGGCGGAGCTCCGGAGTGTTGGGAGGGTTGAACATTTTCGGCACGAAATTGACCTTATTGTCCGCATACCACTTCAGCACGTCCTTGGAGTAGTGGCATGAAGCCAAATCCGGCCAGAAGTTTGTTGGGACGTTGTGGGCCTTCAGGAGAGGAAGCAGCCGCTTCTGGAGGCACTCTTTCATGTACACCTGTCCGTTCATCGTGTTCTGGGTCACGAAAGCTGCATTCCGCTTCCCGCACGTGCAGATCGCTTGCCAAACCAGGAATTTCTTCGCAAATTTTCACATCTTCTGAGTGCGGACATGCTCCGGAACGCTGAACTTATCCTTGGCCGTGAAAAACAGGTTGCCGGGGATCTGTTTGAAGTCGGCCTTCACATATGTTTCGTCGTCCATGATGCAGCATTCAACTTTCGTCAGCATGTTGAGGTACAACTTCCTGGCACGGGTTTTGGCGGACTTGTTCTGCTTCTCGTCGCGATTAGGGGCCTTTTGTACCTTAAACGTTCGAAGCCCAGCCTTAGTTTTGGCCTTCTGGACAAAACTTCGGCTTAGGTGCAGGTTCTTAGCCACATCCCGAAAGGAGGCGTTCGGGTTTCGGTTGAAGGCCCCAACCATGGGCGTAAATAGCCATCAGACTTGAGGGGGGCCACGGCCCCTTTTCATGAGAGGTAAAAGTCGTAAAGGATATAGATAACTTAACAATGCTTGTTTCGATAATAGTTGTGAACCGATTATAGTGGCGCACTTTCATAGAGAGGTAGATCAAAACATAAAAATCGTCCAAAACCGATTGATCAACTTTCTTAGATACCAAATGCCACTTTTAGGGGAAAATAGTAAACGTATTTAAAAATCATTTTTTTCGTTTTATATTGCCAAGATGACGCATTCAACCAAATCTTATAGATCTTGAATAGAATACAAGTATTTAAAAGCAGACTTTAATCAGGATTTACCTTTACAATTTGAACTGAACTAGAATTTTTGCAAAGTTATAAAACAAGATAAAGATTTAAATGTATCAGTTCAATTAAGGTTCAAGATCAATGTGAAATCCAAACCACTTGAAGCCTTCAAGTCAAAAAAACCCAAGCCTTTGAAAAAAAACCTTACTGGTTTGAAAATACGAATTATTGTTGCTCAGCATTTTTCAACTTCACTAAACCAAAATTTGAACAAAGGATTGCATAATACCTTTTTTGTTCGAGTTAAAAACTTTAAATCCCAAAGCTGATTGGTTACCATCATATTGCAGGATTGAAGGTTTTTTTGTACCGTACACCCCCGGTAATTTGAACGATACCTCATGCAAACCATTGGGGTTCATTTTTAATTTGAACATCTAGTCACTCTAGAAACGTGTTTTTGGTCACCCCTTTCACTGTTTTGTTTTGTTTCTGCGTTCCGTTCCACAGCGTTCCATTCCTCTTTACTTAGTTCCATGAGCTAAATGACGTTTGAACCATTTTTAATCTGAACGATGTGTAAATTAGCGGGGTACAAATTAAAAAGTGTTCAGATTAAATGTGGTCAAACCAACGGGGGTACCCGGTATTGAAATAAAGCTGTCGTCAGCAAATTCGTACGATATTCGTACTGTATAATCAAAATTTTCATAAAAACAACATATTTGCTATAATTTCGCTGATTGTCTTAAACGAACTTTTGCCCAAAACACAAAATACCGACACTTTTACGCCAGCCATAAACTTATGTTTGCAGATAAACACACACTAACTTTTCATCAAAAAATTTCCCAAAGCCCACCCAAAGGAGTTTTCTACAAAACTAAGTGAAAATGTGAAATTTTGGTGACTTTTTTTTCGCACAATCAAGAAAATGTCGCTAAACTTGAAGATAATATGTGAATTTGGGGTAATTTGTAAATTTCTCTGCTAGCTTATATGGGTTCAACTTTTGCCACACTATGGGCCAAAAATTGATTCCAAGCAATTATGGAGTAACTAATACACCCCAAAGCATCCTTAATAAGTGTTCAGGCATCATAGGGATTCCTTATGATGCCTTAAAACATCCTTACATAAAAAATCAAAGAAGATTTTAACCTTATTTATTTCCATGGATTGAAAATTTGACCAGAAATTATAATTTTTACGTCAAAAAACAACAAATAGCCATAATTTTTCTAAATCTAAATCGATTCTTATGATATTTGTAGTTAAAGTATCTTACTTGAACACTATGGTATTTATAAGCTTTAAATTGAATTGAGCTAGAAATTTTAACAAGAAAATCTTGTCCCACTCTAACTTTTGCCCCACTCTCTCTAGTAATGTTGAATTTTGAGCTACTAAAAATCGAAAAATAAATCCAGCCGGTCTTAAAACACAATATTACGACTGAGAAAAACATATTTACTGAAAAATACATGCGCTCATGCTTGAAAAACAATCAGTTTTTATACAGTAGATTGACATAGATGTAAGTTAAAGTCGGCTAACAAACGGCTGTTTCATTGAACTTGGTAAAATAAGGAATCTGTGCCAAGAGAAATTTAAGAATGTTTTGTGATTTTACATGCATAAAATTCTAATGTTAGAGTGACTTACAAAAAATTGATTACAGTTAGACTTTCTAGATTTGTTAAAACTTGCAATAAAAACATATAAAAACACATAAAAACAAAGCAATAATCTAGAAACAAGTTTTATCTATTTTTCTTACAAATTACGCAAGGTTTTCTAATTACAGATGTATGAATGCATAAATATATATAACGAAAAAACATCTCTGAACCGAATTGAAGTGGGGACAGACCTGGTGTAGCGTAGAACACACGCTGAGGACCTGGGATCGAATCCCATCTCGGAGATCACTTATGACTTTAAAAATTATATTGGCGACTTCAAAGCCCAGGGTTGAAAATCTCGTTAACGAAGACAAAAAAAGCAAATAATTTATGTAATGCCCGTATAACCTACCTAAGACGCCAAAAAATTGTGCGTAAGAAAAATTAATAAAAATAAATAAAAAAAAGTCATATTATAAACACTTATAGAAGAATTAAAAGCGTGTCTTAAAACAATCTTCAGTATGAACAAGGTTTTACGTTTGTTCTACAGAAACAAATAGTAACATAGTATTATTTCTTTTCAATCTAAAAACTTCAGAAAATTCACGGTTCGATGTTGTTTTTGTACGAATCTGCCACTATCTTACTATACATAAAGGGATTTCAATGTTCACAGTTTTGTTGTCACATTTGAATGCAACTGCCTCACTGTCGTCTACTTAACAGCAGTTCATATCTGTACCCGACGTCTCAGAGACAATGACTCATAAATTTGAACATGAAACAATCAAAAGTTCTTAAAAAAGAATACAAACTATATGATGCTGAGATTTTTTTTTTTGTAAAACTTTACCATAACTCTCATACACAAACATTTAACAGTAACAACGATTCGTTTAAGATAATTGATCACAAAAGCTCCCAGCCTTGTTTTAAAATATGAAGAGAATTTGGTTTTCTAATTAACTATACCACTAGAAATGCATCAAGCCAGTTCTGTTAATTCTAAAACATGCTTCAATGACTTTCAATATCGGGAAAGGGCAAAAAGGAAACAGTATGGCAGTATGTGACGTTGCTATTGCCATTGCCTGTCAAACAAATGCTATTGCCTGTCAAACAATGATCATCCAGAAATTAATATTCAAAATGCATTAAGCGCGTTTAGTATCATAAGTACATGTTTGACACTAAAAACTAGTTTTTACTTTTTTGTCATTTCTTCTCCATTTTTTTTCGGGGGGGCCAAGCCCATGATTCGGGGGGGCCAGGCCCCCCCTGGCCCCTCCCTATTTACGCCAATGGCCCCAACTACGCGGTTGTGAATTTTGGTGTTGTACGGAATACTTTTTCCTTCACTTCTGGGCTTCCGATCGGTGGTCAATCGTTCCTCGAACCGCTTAATCACTCGCGACACCGTGGAATTCGCGATTCCCAACGTTTTAGCGATGGAACGATGCAAGAGATCATTGTTCTCGTGATGAATGCGCAAGATTTTATCACGCACGAGCTGTTTTTCGACTCCATTTCGACTTTAAAACTTGCAGGATGTAAATAATGCATTATGAACTAAATCCACTCAAATTTTCCTTAAATTCTACCCAACGGTTAAAAAGTTAGAGCAATTTCATAGTGTGGCAATTTCATCGTGGACACTCTTTAGAGTATCATCGTACCTGTCACACCGATATACGAATGCGAAAATGACAACTTTGGCAAAGTAAGCTCTCAGTTAATAACTGTGGAAGTGCTCATAAGACCACTAAGCTGAAAAGCAGGCTCTGTCCCTGTGGGGACGTAATGCGAAGAAGAAGAAGAAGAAGCTTCACTTAAGCCATCCATGTTTCGGTGGTGTCAATCGTCTCCACTCTCAGCATTTCCATGTCTTCCTGGGTTGTGACAATTATTGTTAAATCGCAACCGACACTCTCAACTTCTTTGGGAAGTCCTTCGGGATTATCCATCTTTACCACGCGTAATGAGGTAATTAATTTAATTCTTTGGGAAGTTTTAACGTAAGTACTCCGTTGTAAAATGCCATTCAAGAGCGTTGGATCTAATGTAGAGCCTTGTGACTCAGGTTGCCTCCTGCCTCCTTTTTGTATCGTAGACCAAAATTCTGTTTTGGAAGTGGCTTTCAGCATTCTACACAGGTAGTTCATGGCCTCTCAGCTTGCGCCGTTGAACGTTTTTTACATCAACACAACTAATCGCTTCTTTTCTTTTGCTTGGATGCCTTCTCTACGCTACATACAAACGCAGTATATGGATAGTGAGAACGGTTTGTCAGATATGCAGTGATTTCCGACGATGGATCCGGACTGCATCCTTCGTCGGAAACCACTGCCTATCTGACAAACCGTTCTCGCTATCCATATACTGCGTTTGTATGTTAAGGATAATCCTTTCCAAGCACTTTCTGAGAGTATTATTAATTTATTTAGTTGGTTTTACATCAATTAATTTGATAAAACCTCGTTAACGATGCTACGCCAATTTACTCGGTCTATGGCTGTGTCCATCCAACTTCGATTTTGGCCCACGCGCTCGCCAGATGTTGTTGCACCTGTTCAAGCCACCTCGCTCGCTGTGCTCCCCACCTTCTTGTTCCAACCGGATTCGACGCAAACACCATCTTTGCAGGGTTGCTGTCCGGTAGTTTTGCAGCATGCCCTGCCCAACGCACCCTTCCGGCTTTCGCCACGTTCTGGATACTGGGTTCGCCCTAGGTTCTACGATGAGCTCGTGGTTCATTCTCCACCGCCACACACCGATCTTCTGCACACCGCCTAAGCACCCTTCGTTCGAACACTCCAAGTGCTTGCAGGTCCTCTTCCAGCATGGTCCATGATTCATGTCCATAGAGGACCACCGGTCTAATTAGCGTTTTGTACATGGTACATTTGGTGCGGGGTGAGTCTTTCTGATCGCAGCTTCTTCTGGAGTCCATAGCAGGCGCGACTTCCACTGATGATGCGTCTCCGTATTTCACGACTAACGTTGTTATCAGCTGTTAATAAGGATCACTTTCTGAGAGTATCTAGCGGACATATACCTAGGCCTAGCTGTTGGAACCGCCGATAGTTTTCCAGGTTTATGCATTCCAGCATTCGGCATCTCCACACATCTTCGTTTTTTTAACAATGGGGAAATGTGCAAACAGACCCCTGAGAAGGTATCTCAGGGAGTGAGTGTGGGGATGCGGCACCACCGACAAAAACCAGCCCATGTACTGTACGTGAGCAAATCTCGCCGAATAGCACAAGTGGTGTGAAGAATACACAGAAATTACCCTTAGACCCTTTTATCCCCGAAACCACCTTACAGTATTTCTACAAGGGGGGGCAGTGCACTTAACACATGTAGCAGAAAGAGCCTAGGCAAAATGCGTCCCCTAGTTGACTTGAATAATGTTCCAGGGGTTTACGTTCGGCAGGGCTAACCCTCTGAAGCCGTCTCTTGGTCGGCGCGCCATAGGCGTTGCAATTCTAGCATAATGTGAGAGACAGCCGTAGTTTACTGCATTCCAGCAATCGGCATCCGGACATATTTTCTGAATTATATAGTCCTTTTACATGCATATTCAACGTGGCGAGATAAAAGCCCTTTGCTTGAACTCGCGGATGTTGACCACCACCACCTTCTCAGTCTTGCACGCAGCGAACTGGACTATCGAATTTCATACATTTTGCCTTATGAAAGGTGGAACGATTATTGCAATACGAACGCTTTATGTATCGTTTTAGCATCACTCCACATTAAGGCGTCGATAGGCGTGTGGTGTATGCTCGGGCCTATCGATCGCAAGGTTCTTGGTTCGATTCCAGGTTGCCGCGAAAACGTTTTTTGTTTTCAAATTCTGATTTCATAAGGCAAATTTATGAATTTCAATCCGATTTCTTGTGGCGAATTTTCATAAGGGGTTCCTATGTTTAACGATAGTCCATTTGCCTGAGTGTGTGATGGGCTAGTCCTAGTTTCCACGACCTCATCGTTAGCTATGGAGGTAGAGCGCGCTTTGGGCAACTCTGTTTCCTTCACCGATTCGCCATGAACCTCTATAGTGATGGCACTGCATATGCTATCGCCTCTCAGCCTTCGTATTATTCACATTCACAGTTACAACCGCGCAGTAACAGTTGCTCATTTTTTATGCCGTATTAGCACCTCAGCTGTTTGAACTTTAGGCCAGATAGCGTACAGAGTATATTTACCTTTCCTGGATCTGAACTGTTTGTTAGACAGGCCGTACGTACTTTCCGTATGAGCTCTTTCAGACGTTTATTTACACGGGAAAAAAAATCTGTGGTAAAAATAACTATTTTAGCTGACTACGCCCATTCTTAAAACTACCATGGAATTTCAGACCAATTTACTATGTTTACGGTGCACCCGACAGCATTACTGGTACATTTGACAGAAATAATTTACAACAATCTGATTCCAACTACAGACATGGTAAAATCAAGCCCATTTCTGGTCTGCTGAAAATTGCCGGTGCGAGCGCTTAAATTAACCCCCTAAAATGGTAATTTTTACCGCACAATTTTTTTGCGTGTACGTCAAAAAGCTCTCGTTAGTGGATCTAACATATTTTGCGAGTCATTGTCTAGTGTCGGCGATGACTTCCACATCGTTTGATCATGCTGTGGGAAAAGTTCAAATATGTTAACATGGTTCAAGATTGACCACCGTTGACCACCGTCATAAACAGCAAAAACTGGAATTTGATAGAATTTCATATGGGACACTTAAGCATTGTATAACAAGTTCAAACATAAAATATGTATGGGAGTGCCTAGAAACAAATTTATAAGTTTTGATCGATATTTTATATGACATTTAGTTTTTTTTAAAGACATTAAGACTATGATTTCCGTGGAATGATCATATGTTGCGAGCATATACTTACATTTTGATTCATTTTTGATAGGTTATGTATGCTTTAAATACAGCTTGCTAAGAATATAGTATAATGGATTCAAATAATTAATATTACTACGACACTAAATTTCCCATCCTTTGCATTTCAGCATTTTCAACAAAATATCATGTACCACCACCCAATGCTCTTCTAACACGATTCATCGAACTGAATCGTTCGTAAAGTCGCGGCATCTTCTGGATGATTCAGTGCTGGAGGACAAGGTGTCCGCAGATACAACGTCGACTGGTAGCTCGGATGGTGTCATAGGTTTTGAAAGCGATGCCGAACTTGCTGCAGATATTCTGGGATTCCAAGGCTGTTTGCGACGGAAAACCCTAATGAAACACCGTCGTAGGCCTACAGTGTCCGCCTGGCAACGATACTGGGTCCAGATATGGGCGAACTCCCTAGTATACTTTGCACCAAAATCATTTAAAGGGTAAACTATATATTTCAAAACGTATTACTTTTTAATCCAACATGAATTATTGACTTTAGAACTGAACGTTGTGATTACAAACGGGAACCATCAAAAATTTGTACCTTGGAAGGCTGGAACGTAGAAACAAAGGACGATGCACAGAGCGACACATTTCAACTGGTGAACCATCAGCACGGACACATCTACAAGTTTCGAACCGGCTCTTCGGATATTACGTTATTGTGGCTTAGTGCTCTAAATAAGGTGATTTCCCAGTTCGCACCTGATATTCCAAGCAAACCACCTGTTAATTTGATGTCATTCGAATAGTGTTAACCTTCTACATGTGATGGTGAGTAACTTGTAAAGAATTGACAGACTTCGATTGTTGTAACTTAGGCTCTCTAAAAATGGCAAGAACAAAAAAGCTTTACATTTTAATTCATTGTGCCAGTTTTTTTTTATCCGAAATCATTTAATGATATAAACATTACCATACAAATCTAAACCAACATTTGGAAACACTGTATGTAATAAGAGAGAACCCGTCATGTGGCCAAGTAATCCAAAAACTATCGCACCAACCTTCTTTAGACATGCTTTGAAAATTCATGTCACAAACTAGGTTTCAGAATTGCCAATTAAAAAGTATAGACAAACTTGGTTTATGAAGTCGAAAGAGGACAATATTTTATTTGACCTTCGCTTATATAGCCTGAATAACAATAGTATCTCATTTGGTATTATTCTAGGGTGTTGGTAGTAACTCATATTGACCATTGAAGTAATAGCTTGAAGAGCTAACTTTACTGCCTGCACTGAAACTATAATATTTTATACCAATATAGTGACTCTCATTCTTCTTTAGAGTTAATTTGCAAAATCATGCAGTTTTATACATCGCAAGCCACGTTTGGAACTCGTTATTGATGTTTCATTCCTTAGTTTCGAGACGATGCTCCAGCATTTCTTGTGATAAATCTGGAACTACCGTAATTTTCGAAACGATTATTTTAGTTCCAAAAACTAGCAGAAGCGCTTGATTGAATTTCATTAAAATACGGCTGAGAAACATTATTTTGAAATCTAAGGACTGTTCATTTTAAAAAGTGGACACTTTGTGCATGCTGTATCTATTTAATTTATCAATGAAATTTCAATCGGTTTTCTGCACATCGTTCGACTAATATTGTACAATGTTGTGATGATAAAATATTCTCAAAATAATTAAATTTCACACGAATATGGAACAACGTTTAGAACGGTCGATTTTTGGAGGTTATCAAAACCAATGATTGTTAGAAATTGGCTGGAAAATTCGACAAATTTTTTTTTTATTTTCAAAAAGAGGCTTGTTTCTCGAAAGCAGCATAAATCAGAAGCCGATTTTTTTACGTCGTTTTTGAAACAAACCTCTTCTTTACGTCGTTTTTTTACATGGGACGTAAAAAAAAACTTATTGTGTTTTATGGGCTGTTTTGGATGTGATTTTTATCCCTTTTCATAGGAAATGTTTCCCCCATTTATGTAATTTTTCCTGTGGCCTGAATTATAATCTTTTTCGTTTTATCTCTCTTTCTCTTCGAAACTATGACTCGACGAGCGATCAACAACTGAACTATTCAATTCGCTTCGAAAACGGAAACTTAACTGCGAAGAAAAGATGGACCTAAAGTAAAGGTAAGATATAACCATTAATTGCAATTTATTGAAATGTTACAACAGGTAAATATTACACTATCAAAAAATCATGATGTGTCGCTCTCACCTCAAGTGACGTGAGACGACTAGTGTAAATCAAATGAAAGCGAGTCGACAATTGTCACCTCATTCGGCTCGACTCACCTCACACGCCGTGCAGAATAAGCACAATTGAGTAGCACAGAACGATGACAACATATAGATTTTAAAATAATCATTCAATCAGAGTGAAAATTGCCAACACGGAAAAATACTCATCCGGTGGGATTTGAACCAACGACCGTCAGCATGGTCTTGTAGAACAGCTGCGCATTTATCGCTACGACTATTTGGGCACCTCACGGTTTTCGTGTGAGGATAGATTATGAGGTTAAAAACGTGGTATCAATCTTATAACATTTCCGAATACCATTATCCAGAAAACCATCACCACGAAAGCCAATGTCACGAATGGTCAAGTACCCCGAGTACCATTTCCTCGAATGGACCATACAAAACCATATATTTTACGGAATAACAAGCACGTCTTCTCTTGTTCGCTGGAGTTTATAATCGATCAAATTGTCTCACACATATGACAATGGGAGGTTCTTCCTTAGCCGAGTGGTTAGAGTCCGCGGCTACAAAGCAAAGCTACAACTGCCACACGATATACCAATGCAAAAATGGCAACTTTGGCAAAGAAAGCTCTCAGTTAATAACTGTGGAGCCGAGAAGCAGGCTCTGTTCCAGTGGGGACGTAATTCCAAGAAGAAGAGAAGAAGAAGAAGAAGAAGCTATGACAATGAGAGCCTTAAGGCCCAAACGCAATGATAGCGGAACGGCAACGGAAAGCGGAACCGGTTCGCCAGCATTAATCACACCATCCTGACTGAGCTGTCAACGAACGAAAGTGAACCAAGTTTGGGTTGATAAGCATGCTTTAGTTCATGCTGACGAACCGGTACCGCTATTATTGCGTTTGGACCTTAAAGGTTTCCCTTCAGTAGAGAAAAGTGTTCCCTACTTCAAAATATACTTTATTCAATAATACTATACTGCCGTGAATCGCAAGTCAGTCCAATCTGCATTTTCGTCAAAATTGAGTTGCGATCAGTTTTCAGCATATCTTCCAATGCTCTTTCAGCTGCACTAATGAGATAATATGATTTGTTCGGTAAAATAAGGAAAAAACAACAAGTCAAATTGTCCCATAATGAAAAGTAATCGCATTTCAGTCCCACTACAGATTTCCGCACAGTGTAACACAAAAATGAATCGTGTTTTGATCATCTTAATATTTTTTCTCGTAACTATATCATAATCCTAAGAAAAACGGTTCTTCAAAGTTAAGCCTAATTTTTCACAGAACAAAAATCTTCATTTTTATGAACAAATTGTATGGTAATATCCTTTACTATTATACTAAAGGTACGGCTTGAGAAAAATCAACAATATTCCATCATTCTCTGAAACTAGGTCACTAGAGATTTATCTTTTATGGCCAAATTTGCAGATACACCATCCCAGCAAAAAAGTAAAGTGAAAAGCGGGTTGAAAATTGGCTTAGATTACTAAAGAAACTACATTTGTATAAAAAAGAACAAAATCGTGAGTTTTAACCAGATTATTAGCTATAAATTTTACTCTTCCTGGTGGTTTAATGAAAAAATCTCATACTTTTAAAATCATGTACGCATATTTATCGATCTACAGCAAATTGTAAGCGTTTTTCTCCAAATATGTTGACAGGTAATCTCAGAATAACACATAATGAAAATAATGCATGGAAAACAAATCCAATTTACTCACAGCAGCGTTCCCCATTTCAATGATTGTCAATGTGCTTTGAGAGTTCTTTTGATAATAAAGCATTTGCTATTCCATTGTGCTTAAAATATGACGTGGGGATTAAAAAAGCAAATATATGAAGGCATAGGTTATTGTTCGTATTAATACTATATTAGTACTTCCTTCAGGACGTACTTCAAATTCAAATTCTACTCATAGCAGCTCCATTTGAATTTAAAATATTTTTCCTTAGAAAAATCGGTGAAAAGTGATTTTATAATATCTGGCAAATTGTTGCTCCAAAAATAACTTGATATTTTTAAGTACCGGGTATTCTACTCTTGGTTGGAATAAAACTTCTGATCTTGACAAGGGACAAACTTAGAATGAAATTTATTTAAATATCAACTAATCTATGTTTGCTATGATTAATAGTCGCCAACTAGATCTCATCGCCAACACTCCTTCTCAACGGAAGAAATATAGCTGCGACACGGAATCTTGACACTAGGAAGTTGGCTTTCGTCATCATGTCTGCAATCATTTCGTTTGTTGGAAGATATTGTGGACTGATGATTCCCTGTTGCTTCAACTGACGATCGTAGTGGAATCTCGTGTCCACGTGTTTTGATCGGCGTTCACTGGAATTGGATTCCAATTGTTTGATTGCGCTCTGGTTATCTTCGTGGACAATGACTGGCAGCTGAGTCTTGATGTCCAGATCGTCGAATAGCCGTAAAACACAGGATAACTCCTTGCAGCTTTCCGAAATTGCAACGTACTCGGCTTCTCAACTGCTCAAGGTCACGCATTCATGCTTCCTGGAGCACCACCCAATCATACCACCTGCGTACCGGATCAAATAACTAGTGGTCGATTTTCGATCCTTGGTGTCACCGGCCCAGTCGGCATCTACAAATACTTCCAGTTGCTTGAAATCCGCACCCAGGATCCGTTCGTGGTCGACAGTACCTTTGAGGTATCGCAGGATGCGTTTAGCTTCTACCCAGTCAGCCTGGGGGGACAACTAGTTTTTCTGTCAAGAATTGAAACTGTTGCTGCCACATCCGGGCGAGTGCACATGGCCACGTACAACAACCCACCAATTAAGCTGGCATACTGGTGGTTCTTGGGCAGCGGAATCTCCTCCTTTGGATAAGGGGGCCTGGATCCAATGGAAAGCTTGACGGTTTTGCATCTTCTAGACCGAACCTGGACAGGAGCTTTCAGAGGTTCAGCGCGATATGCTTCTCCGAACGGGTCACTTGAATTCCGAGAAAGAATTTGATGTCCCCGAGCGATGTCACCGTGAAAAATTTATTCAATTTCTTGATGATGTCCTCGTATTCCCATTCGGTCTCACACACTATGACGAAATTATCGACGTAGACAGCAATCCAGCTTTTTACGCTCGCCATAAAAACAATATGCTATAAAATATTTGACGGAAGCGGACTATCACCACTGAACTGAAACTTTGAATAATGTCCTCAGCATGCCTTGACGAACAGTAAATTTTTTATCGTTTTCTTTCTGTCAATCAAATGAAAATTTTGTTTGGCTTTGCGGAAGTAGTCATAATGGTTACATATAATAATGAAGAACTATTTATTTTATTTTAGGCTTAAAAAAGTTAGTCGGCCATACCTCACAACAACCTGAAGGAGAAATGTTTAAAAGACCCGGCTTAGCATTTTGAAATGCGCAAGACCATGACCAAATTCGCTAAAAACAGTCAAATATATCAAACATATCCTTACTAAATCATACGATGAAGTCTCACAGAATCGTGTTATAAGTTTGTCAGATTTACATAATTCTGGAAACAATTTACGCAGCATGTCGTCGGGCCGTAATACTTACAAAGTTCAAGGCATGGTTTTCACATATTTCTGGGTGAGATTATGATAAAATCCTAAAAAACATCATTAGGCATCATGACAGGATTATAGTTTGGAAATTTGGATAAGGTTCTAAGGAAACTCCTAGCACGTTTATTACAGCAAACGATTCTCAGTTAACCAGTAAAGCTTCCTAATTGTTACTTAATTTTGAAAAAGATCCTTAACAAAATTCGGAACTATATTTTAACAAGGTATTTGGCGAAATCCTTATAATATGAGGTGAGATTCTCACGCAATATTTTGTAGATTTCTTACAGAATACTGAAGAGGATAATTTCAAAATCCTGGACATCATCCTCACAGATTTCATGACAAAAGTTTTTTTTTTTTGAGCAAGAGTCTGGCGTAATAGTGAGCACGATTTTAACTCTGGGCAATATTATCACGAAATCCTGGGAGATGTTCTCACAAAATATTGTGTAAATTGCACAGTAGCAGAGATCCCCATTTTCAAGGTAAATTTCATTCCATTTTCCAGACATCAATTCTTTGAATGATTTTCATTCGATTTACGGAAGTGTTGTACAGCACTATATGATTTCAATGATATGGCCAAGCTGCAGGTATTGCGGACTTGCTTTAAATAAAACCTAAAAAAAAGGGAATGATTATTAAAGCATTATTTATGAAAATCGAAATTAAATTTTAGTTTGAGTGACAGAGAAGCAATGAAAATTATTTCAGTAAGTGATGGGTTACTAAGGATTTATTTTCGAGTTTCAGTTCAGTGGCGGTTGTAAGCTCCTGTCAAATTTTTTATAGCATGGCGAGCGTAAAAAGCTGGATATATGCAAGCTTACCTTTGCTCCTCCTGACGTAGAGACAACTGTCGTTCTTCGATGACTTGAGCCCCATTTGCTTGAGCACGTCGTCCAATTTGTGGTTCCAAATGCGAACGGCCTGATTTAGCCCGTATAATCCCTTTCGCAGATGGCACACAACGTTTCCCCGTCGGCTGCACATCCAGGAGGTAGCCGCATATATACCGTCTCTTTCAGATCTCCGTTCAGGTAAGCTGTCTTCACATCAGCATGCTTGATTAAATGATTGCGTTGACTGGCAACGGAGAACAGAGCCCGGAACGTTAGCTGCTTCACCACAGGTGCAAAAACTTCGTCGTAGTCTACTCCATATTTCTGCGTAAAGCCTTGAGCGACTAAACCAGTCTACCGTCAGCAGAGTACCGTTGAGGGGGGGACACCTTTGTTCATCCTGGTTGATCGCAATGGTGTACTCACAGCTTGCTCGTTGCGTGCCAGTTCCATTTCTGGTGGTGACACATCTTCATCTTGCGGTATGGCGTGGTCGTCGTTGTCGTCGTCTATACCCGCGTCTTCATACTGGCTGTCGTCAGAATGATATTCGAATCCATGAAAAACATCTTCGCTATCGCTAACAACTGGCTCGTTACCAGCCGCGACTGCCGGTCCTGTCAGACTTGCTTGCTTCTGTTGCTCAATCTCGAATGATAATGGAAAGAATAACGTACCTTTTTCATCTACAGGAACCTCTTCGTTGTTATCTGTCGGTGGCAGGAACCGAGCATCCCGGCTAATGCTCAACTTGTTCGTCTTCATATTAATGAACCGCCACGCTTTATGTTGCAACGAATAGCCGACGAGGGTTAACTTCTCAGCCTTGGATTCCACTTTCGTTCGTTTGGCATCAGGAATGAAAACGTACGCTGTAGTCCCGAAGACTTGCAACTTCGAAACATCCGGTTTGCCGCCATGCCAAATTTCGTAGGGCGTCAACTCAACCGCTTTCGTTGGCAGCATATTTTGAAGATAATGGATCATTAAAATAACCAAAACGGCCGCTATGGAAGGCATAGATAGCACCACCGTAGCCTTGTGTGTTTGACAGAACACCAATGCTGTCACAATGTTAAATTCCATATACAGTGGCGCCTTTGCTTTGATGCGGTGAGCACTTGCAAAAACTACATTCAATGATCCATTGGCCGTGTTGATTGCTTCGCCCCAGTAGCGGTTGGACATTTTCGCCTCCAGTAGCATGCACCTAGCCATCTCCACCAGCGAACGGTTCTTTCTCTCGGCGATCCCGATTTGTTGCGGCGAGTATGCTGCTGTGAATTGTTGCTTGATGCCTTCACGCTTCAAGAAAGCAACCAAATTGGAGCCACGGTATTCTCCTCCTTGATCGGACCTCAGCACTTTCGGCGGTTTGCCAAACTGTGTCTTCATCTTCCGCACGTAGTCCTGGATTGCATCAAACGTTTCGGGTTTCCTATTCAACAAGTACACCATTGTATACCGGCTGTGGTCATCGATGAGGGTCAAGAAAAATCGACGACCACCCGGTGTCACGGTACGCATTGGTCCACACAGGTCACTGTGAACCAGATCCATCACAGCACTGGTTTTCTTCTCTGCCTTCTTCGGGAGTGGTAGCCGTGCCATCTTACCTTGCATACACATTTCACATGACAAAACCAGTCCGCATTTCTTGATGCTTATACCGGTGGCCAGTTGTCGGTTCTCCATCTCCTGGATGGCCTTCATGTCCCGATGACCAAGTTTGCGATGCCAATCATGCAAACAGCTTTTCGAAACACATCGCTCGTTCACAACACCCACGCGCTCCACCATTTGCAGATGATAGAGGCCGTTGCTTCGCTTTGCCACAGCAGCGATTCGATCACCACTGGCAATGGTACATCCACTTTCGTTGAACTTCACGTCAGCACCTTTCTGGACAAGCTTTCCAACCGAGAAAAGGTTCATGTCCAGGTCCGGGACGTACAGCAATCCGGTCAGCACAATCTGCTTTTCTTCACCGGCACGCCCGTAACATTGAATTTGGCAGTTGCCAACACCTTTCACTGCTGCCTTCTTCCCATCAGCTACCGTCACAAAGCTCGGTGTACCTTCACGAGGGTTCTCAACGAAAACGAAAAATTCACGCCAGAATCCACAATCCAATTCATCACTGGTCCTTCTCGTGCGCTGAACACGAAATTTTCTTCGCTTTGGACGTCAACGACTTCTTCTCGTGTTGCTTCCGAAGGTTCTCCCACACGTCCTTGGCGGTCTGCGTTGCCCGAATATGGCCGTGTTGAGACCTGGTTAGCAGCAGCCCGATGGTCGCACGTGCTTTCTGGTCATCTTCATCCCAGGCAGCCAACTACGCCACGTTCGCTCCGTTTTCAGCCTCTTCCGGCTTCACTCCGGGAACGATGAACTTCCGAAGACTTTCTCGCACTAGCAGGAACTCAACTTCAAGCTTCTCGGTTTCGTAGTTTTCGTTCGTCAGTTTTGCGATTCCAGATCTTTCCATCTTGTACTTTTGCAGGGCCCAAAACCTCTTGGATGGTGAATGGCCGTAGACCGGGTATTCTACTCTTGATTGGAATAAAACTTCTGATCTTGACAAGGGACAAACTTGGAATGAAATTTATTTAAATACATATCAACTAATCTACGTTTGCTATGATTAATAGTCGCCAACTAGATCTCATCGCCAACAGTTTTTAATAATCATTGATTTTGACAACCTCCTAAAATCGACCGTTATGAACGTTGTGCCTTATTAGTGTGAAATTTAGTTTAGTGTTTTTTTTTTTTAATAATCAAAACATTGTACAGAAAACCAATTTCGATTTCATTGAAAAAATAAAAAGATATTGCATGTACAAAGTGTCCACTTTATAAAATGAACAGTCCATACACCATCTTAATAGGACCATGATTTCTCAATTTGTTGGCGGTGTCCGTTATTGGGTGGTGTCCGGTACTGGGAGATCTACCCCTACTTTTCTCATCGAAAGTAAAAACTGTCTCTTAACTTTTCTGCTAAAATTTAAGTTGCCTATTAATTTTAGCATTGTACGTGTTGAAATGAAAATTAATATCTGCTTTCTAAATAAGATTAATCGATCCTTCCATATTCCACTAGACCAGTGCTTCCCAAACTTTTTCAACTTTCGCCCCCTTGAGGCCAACATTTATCTGGAATCGCCCCCCTGATATGTGATTTGAATATTTTATGTAATTAAGTGCCGCACGTCAAAAAAAAAATTGTTTGACTCGCATATCTACAGAATTATGATACAATAACTATTACGTACATTTAAAAATATTTTCTTAAATATCGATATCCCAAAATAATGGCAATTTTAACAATATTTTACGTGCATTACAGGCTACTGAATCAGTTTTTGATACAAGTTCTGCCCAGTTTAAACTATTTGAATGTAATATATGCTTTTGACGTAATTGGTGGATGATTCATTAAAAGTGATAACATACTGATTTATCTTTTATTTATAAAATTACTGCAATAATCTTCAGAAATTGTAAATAATAAATGTTCGACCTTTCTGGGAACGATTTTTTTTTTCATACAATCCAAAAACACTGAACAAATATATACAAAACCCAGAATGTTTTTCAACTCATATTTCAATGCAATATAAAAAAGGGTATTTATTCTAACACCAAGAAAAATTTGTCTCTCAAATGATTTGTACCATGAGAAATTATAAGAAAGAGTGCAACCAAATCTTTTTTTTTCTGTGAAAAAGCTGGATGCAAATGAAAGAAATATTAGCATCCTAACCTCAAAGTTCCCACATAAAGAAATCCTTATATAAAATATTGGGCACAGCAAAAAGTTCTAAAAATTCTTAGATACATGATTTGTACATCCAAAATATGTTGGGTTTTTAATATTAGCTGTGACTAATCATCCGACCTTGTGAAAATCTCTAATACCGACCATTCCTAAAACTCACATGATATTAAAAAATCTGAATGTATGTATTTGACAATTATCATGTGTAGTCTATCATAATTTTAAAACGACCCTGATTGGGGATATATCGATCCAAAGTAAAATATTCCTGGAATTAGTTATGTTAGGAATTGATTAACCTTCAGATGTATGTTCTAAAAATAAAAAAAAAACTTATGAGTTATTATTTTCAAATGCTCCCGTGTTAGCCTTTTCGCCCCCTTTCTGAATTTTTCGCCCCCCAAATTCCATTTTACAAATTTTCGCCCCCTTGAGCCTGAAAATCGCCCCCAGGGGGGCGAATTCGCCCACTTTGGGAATCACTGCACTAGACAATAAATCATAAGTAAATTTTATGCATTTTGAATTTTACAAAACAAAAATAAAGCCGGTTTCGTTATACGAAAAAACATCACAGATATCCGGAATGGATTGCTTGTACGTTGCTTTGTTAAAAAACCAGGAAAATGGTTCAAAAGTGTACCAGGAAATTCGGAACAAGGAAGAAGTTTGGCCACGGTTGGTTATTCGAGTAGCTCTTCGAAATCTGAGCATTTTGCTATGAAAAACAAAATTATTCTGAGTATTCTTCTTGCAACGCTGAATCGCCAATTGGACAGTTTATATTGCGCCTATGCGGGTCCCTTGAATATCAGCCCTTTAGAAACTTTCTTGGTGCATCACGTGCAGTTGAAGTGTTTTTGTAAATGTGTGATTCCCATACGAATAAAACAATATACGTATATGCTTCTATGAAGCTTTTGAGGTATCACATTATATTTATGAGCATTGTATTGGTTCCAAACACTGGTAATTACAACAATACCACGTTTCAAAGGCAATAAAACTTTGCGTTATATTTTGAAGTATTGATAAAACTATGTTTACCACTCTTTAATTTACATTTTAAATATATGGCTAACATGCCTAACTTGCAAATTTTGTACATATTACAATAAAACATTCCGCTGTAATTCTTGAACACAATTTTGCTCTCTAATACAACCTTATAGACTGCATACCTTCCATTTATTCTTGTCGAAATGTGGCCTTGGTTATATACACGCATATATTTGACACTTATAAATACAGCTATACGATTGTTTACAAACATGTCACGAGTGCATTTAGTACAATGTTTTTCATAAGAAAAACAACAGTACTTAGATGAAAATGTTAAAATTTCTTAGATATTGTAATTGTTTCCATTCAGTTTCATAGATTTCTTTGGATTTCTGAATTTGATGCACAACATGAAATTGTTTACATATTACGGTTGTAAAATCCAATCTGCTCCGTTTATCGATTTTTACAACGCACGCGTACAGATAGTTTGCATTTTTGAAGTCATTAAAATAGGGCGAAATGTAAGAAGCAATTTATTTTTAAATCACTTACTGTTCTCCAAGCCCTCGCAAGTCCATTTTGGCAATAAAACTTTGAAGCAAAGTGTGCTGCGGAAAGTGAAAGTAAAAGATCATGTGAACGAGCAAGTCATTTCTCACACCACGTTGATTATATCTGCGAAAGGCGATTACGGCTGAGAATCACATTGAAGCTTTTTCCTCTGCCTGTCTGTTTCGGAAAAACATTCACTCCAACATGAGACAATGATCTTTGGAGCTATTTTCGTCCGGTGTTTGCTCAAGAAAATGCGATAATATTCTCAAATGGACTCTGTATCACAGGTATTGTAATTTTATAAAAATATGCATATACTGTACATATAACAAACGTCCTTCATATATGTAGTTGAAAAATAGTTCAATAGTTTTGTTTACTATACTTATTTATGTATGCTGTATACAGCACAGGACAAAATTAAGTACAAGTTGGTTCCCTTCTACGATTGATTTGGTCTTAATCGGCTCTAGTCAACATTGCAGCCAATTGATCACTCACACTGACTTTGATTCTGACCATGTCTCATTTAACATATCAGTTCCACTTTCAATTATTTAAGAGCTTACTGGAATTTATACATCGATAGTAATCTTGACGTTAACATTTCTTTGCAAACGAAATTTGATATTCACAATGCTTTCGAAACTTTAACAATTTTTATTAGTTGAGTCAAGGTACTACAAGTACAAGTAAAATTCGAATCTGTTATCATAGACGCCGATCTTAATCTTAATCCGTCTTAAAAACGTGAGGAGTAGGCAATTTCAACGTTCCGGCGATACTGCCATGAAAATTATATGGGTGAATCTGCAAAATAGATATAAAACATTTTTTTTTTATTTGGAAACAAAAATTTTGAAAATAAAGTTTCTCCATTGGACCTAAGACCTTTTGCAAATTACTTAAAATTTTGATAATGCCTCGAAAGCCATTTCTGGCATTGAAAAAGGAGAACAAAAAAAATTCACTAATTGCGAAAAAGCTCAACAAATTATCATGCGCACAATTTTAATTTAAGACTCACTAGTACAATTGGATAGGGACCTTCCTTAGCCGAGTGGTTAGAGTCCGCGGCTACAAAGCAAAGCCATGTTGAAGGTGTCTGGGTTCGATTCCCGGTCGGTCCAGGATCTTTTAGTAATGGAAATTTCCTTGACTTCCCTGGGCATAGAGTATCATAGACTATTGGGTGCCGACATCGAGGTTTCAGAATTCTATAACTTCGTAATCGTTCGACCTATTTTGATGAAATTTTCAAGAAAAATAACAAATGATATATTTTTGATTCATGTACCGTGAGACCAGGTGAGAATGGGTCAAAAAAGGATTTGTACGATTTATTTATTGTATAACTTTCGCAATTTAACTCCAATAAACTTCAAATTTGGTGTGCATATACTTTTATAGTACTTTAACAATTGTCCAAAAAATATATATAAAAATATTTATTCACAGCGGCGCTATAAGTGAATGGAAAATGACCCAATCTCAACCCATAGAGGGGGTGACTTTGGGTCACTGTAATCTAAATAACTTGTTTTTGAGAATATGATTGCAAAACCACTCGCAGATGAGAAATATTGATGAAATACGATGCAAAAAATATGAAAAGACATCTAAGATGTTTCACACGTATGATAAATCCACTTTAAAGAACGATTATAGCAAAAAAAATGAAGAGCTATGAGAAAAATTATGTAAATTTAGCATTTATCGTCAAGTTTACCCAAATTTTCTTGTTTTTCCCCCTCAAATTGTTTTCAAAATCTTATTCCCATTGCCATAAAGCCTATTCAGTTTCCCCAAAAGTTTACAGAAACAGTGATTATTTTAAACCTTTGCAAACAGTTAAATTTCGGTGCGACATTCCACGATCAATACATTTTGGGCAGATGTTTACGTCATAATCCCGGTATTTCAGCGATCCAACTAATTTATACTTCCGTGAGTTGTTTCTATAATATGAAAACGCTAATAAATAATTAAATTAAAAAAAAACCCTTCGATAAAATATTACGATGTTGTTGCGCTCGAAAAACAGTTGCTGGTTTGAGAAGTTGTCAAAATGCGTTGCATTGTTATTCAATAGACCAATCCAGTTGCCTGCGTAGTAGTGCAATGTTGACAAAATTTTCTTTGTTTGCTGTGAGAACTGTCACAACATTGCTTTTGTTTGCTGTTAGAATCCAAATATAAACAGAATTGCTGCAAAACAACCACTTCCTTGTTGGCCTGCCGTTGGCCGAAAGCTCAATGACGTCAAACAAACATCGATACGTTTTCATTCTGAGGAAATCGACTTCTGTAAGATTGTTTGTGCGTTGGTGTTCGTGGCAGTTTGCTTGGGGACCTCTATGCACGGACTTGTTTGATGTTCCAGCGATGCTGTATTTAGAAAGAATAAACACACACAAAAGTCAGTAAAAACAATTACCGACTATTCTGTAGTTGATGTTTTTTACTGACTTGTCGTCAAAATCAAATCAAAACAAACTGATGCGCATTCGGGAAAGTGTCAAATGAGAATCTCCTGCTGTAAAATCGTCCGGCGCCGGGAGACACGGCTTTGGCAACCAAACTTTTCCTGCACCTATTTTGCGCTTTCTCGTGGTAAGTAGGATAAAAGCACCGGTTTTGGCCAGCCTAAGAGAAAATGTCAATATAAATTATATAGGAAACCGTATTTTTACTACAAATTTGTCAAATGCAAGCTTTCAATCTATATTATGTATGTAAAATATCGAAACTGAGCTAAAACCATTTTTTTGCTTTGATAATCTCGTTGGTCAATATAGGCCACCAGAACCAGTTTCGGCCAGAGATTTAACTTCGGTTCCTAAATTGGCCAATCGCATTGATTTCTCATGAGAGTGGCCAAATTAGGAGTACCCTGGCCAAATTAGGTGTATGGGAGTTAAAATTATAAGAAAAATGAATTGTTTTTGTTATGTTTTCAATCAATTTGGACGAGTAAATGAATGTAGCTCTATCATGTGAATGTGATCTTATGAACACAAAAGTTTTCAAGCTGATTTGCTGTGTAAAACGGTATATAATCCACTATGGCTACAACTGGCGTATGGCCTAAACCGGTGCTTCTACCCTAGTCGAAATTTAGTGAGAAACTCAACCATTTTAAGCAACCAAAAAGGCTCAGCACGATTTAACTGCTTACGTTGATAAATTCGGTTGATTTCCATACAAGAGGTAATTTCATCTGCACCGAGTTTGCCTCTTGTATGTAAACCAACCAATTAATGATTTTGTCACACATTTTTCGATTACTTCCACTGAGATACATACATACCGTAGATGTTTATTCTCACGAAGAATGCATGTCCATGTCCATGTCGATTTGGGTTTGATTTGTATTGATTTCTGAAAAAAACAGTATCCGGAGAAGCAAAGTATGAAGCATGAGAAACTGGAAAGCCATTAAAAACGCTCTACAATTTTACTAAGTCAGTAATTTCCATCAATCAAAACATATTTTGGTTTACTGGGTTTTTTCGGTAATCGTAAAAATTAGCGAAAAAACCGTAGTTCCAAAACCCAGTAAAATTTTACTGGGGTCGGTAATCTGAATTGGCTGTGCACATCTTTATGAAGAAAGAGTACACATGGCACCGCAAAACGACAAAAAAGTAAACTTGTGATTTCATTTACCATCGTTCTTCCTTGACCCAATCTTACCCCCATTTTTCATGTTTCAGACACCGTACCGAAAAAATGAAATTTTTGTGGAAAAATCAAATAGATTCCGGAAAATACGTGTGAAGTGTATTGAAAAAACTTCCAACCTTCTACTTATATAACAATAGTAGTTTACGGAACAAGTTGCAGAATGATGATTTTTACAGCACGAGTCGTAAATTTATCCTACGAGGCTTGCTGAGTAGGATAATTACGACGAGTGCTGTAAAAATCAAGTTCTGCAACGAGTTACGTACAACATTTTTTGCAATTTCGTAGAAGACCACTTGAGGGTATCAGAAATAATATCAGAATGCATTCACCATCATTTTACAATTTCTGAAAAATGGTTGTGTAATGATTCATTACGCAACTCAAAACAGTTACGTAATGAGAAAGCGTTGCGTAATGAACCATTACAGCACTGGTTTCAGTTGCGTAATGACTATTCCCGCACTGCATACTTCAGTGCAGGAAAGTAGGCCGTTTCATGACAGATTGGCGTGATGAATTACGATGAGAAATTGTCCCAAAAGTGTTAGGGTACCTAGGGTATTTCTAAATGGAAATTATGTGGAAATGATTGTACGACATTTCGCAGAAAGCTATTGTCCAGAATGACGTTCCCCAGAATGGGACATTCCCCAGAAAACCATTCCCTAGAATGGGACATTCCCCAGAAAAAATAATAAGAGATTTTTGGTCTGTTCAAATCTAGGTAGATGAGAAGTAGTAAATATTGAGCACGTTTTACTAGAAAATCCGGGGAAAACCAAATTTTAATTTTCATAGGTGAAACATTTTTGTTTAGTTTTTTTTTAAGACAGGAATTCCGGTTTGTAGTATTTGATTTATTGATTGGAGAATCTTTTAATAAATAATTTAAGAAATTCGTCAAAAACCGCGCCACTTATGGCTGTCACCTAAAACCGTTTGGACGATTTTCTTCTTAAAAACTTCAAGCTCGTTTAGCCCCTCCTTAGAGTTGATGGGTTCTGCTCAAATTTTCACAGACAACGATCTTTTGTAGCTTTCAAGTTATGCTATAAAAGAAAGTTATTAAAAACAAGTGAAATTTTGTAGTGTATTTGTTTTTTATTATTGTACATAATTACAAGGACCTTGGAAGAAGAGCCAATATACAAAAGAAGGGAGCATAAACTATGAAAGCAAAAAACAATCCATCATTTATTTTTTTTTTGTGAATATGAAGAATATTATCATGTATCATGTAACTTTCTGCGGCCATCAAGAGTCGGGTAAAATTTAACCAAATGCTCAAAAAGCACTACGCCGACCAATATGCCTTTTAAAATTTTTAAGTTAGTTTCAAATTATCTGTTAAAAACCCACTCTGTAAATGATAAATCTGATAATTTAACGCTTGGCGAGACCCCAAGGTTAGGCTCGAAGGTAGGGAGAAGGACTTCGTGAACGTTTGTTCATACAAACGATTTGAAATGTGTATGGGCCTAAGTTGTCTAAGTGGTTTATGGACGGCCCTTTAGATGGTTTGTCTTAGATAAGGGGAGCAAACGCTCGTCTTTGAAAAGGTTTTTTGGACTCAATTCCGATTTTATTTGCTTGAGATCCATAACAATGATTTTGACGAAGTAATATTTTGGGTGAACCGGGATTCGAAGCAAATCGGTAGGTTACCGCCAAAAAATAACTAAATAAAACGAAATTTATGTTTTTTCCGGTCCTAATATATGTATAAAATGATTCTGGGGAATGTCCTATTCTGGGGAATGTCCCTTTCTGGGGAATAGATTTCTGGGGAACGTCAGTCTGGGGAATGTCGTTCTGGGGTTTGTCTTTCTGGGAAATGTCCTACAACCGTGGAGATTGTACGACATTTCCCAGAATGACGTTCCCCAGAAAGACTTTCCCCAGAACGCCATTCCCCAGAATTGGACATTCCCCAGAAATCCATTCCCCAGAATGGGACATTCCCCAGAATGGGACATTCCCCAGAAAAAAATAACAAGAGATCTTTGAGGTGTTCAAATCCAGAAAAATGGTAAATAGTAAATAGTGAATGCATCTACCTGGAAAATTCGAGGAAACCCATAATTTTCATAGGTAAAACATTTTCGTATTGTTTTTCTTTTATTTTTAACGGTAGGACTTTCGGTTTGTTGCTGTCTTTCATTTATTGAATGGAGAATCTTTAAATCAAAAATTCTTTAAAATTAACCACCTATGGTCGGAAATGTAATTCGAACCATTTGGACGATTTTTATATTTTTTGACGATTTTCTCGTCGAAAAATTTAAAATTTAGCGTGACATAATATGTGTACCATCCCTAATTATTCAGACAATAAACCTAGGAAGAACAGCATATGTTCAAAAGAAGGGAGAATATGCAATGAAAGCCGAAAAACAAATTCCATTAATTTACTTTGTGACATATTACACTACACCAATCTCCCTTTGAAAGTACAATTAGAAAGAACAGCCAATTTTAAAAGAAGGAAGAATAACTATGAAAACAAAAAAACAATAGCTTGGATCAAGTTTGATCATAAAACACAGTATGGCATATGTAGGAACAGATTATGTTAAACGGTTGAGCTACTTTTCCTCGAATGTCGGTTTCCAAAATCGAATTATCGCTTCCCCGAACACCAGTTCCCAGAATGCCAGTGCCCCGAACAATTCGTTTCCCCGAATAGCCTAGTTTCCGAAAAGTTTTTAGCTCTTATAATTATCATAACTTTTGTGTTTCGAGGTGGTAACGAACCGGTCATCTAATATGCATCCTTCTTCACTTGATTGGTGGTTCTTTCGAGTTTCACCATCATTGGCATTTTTGGCAAGATATATTTAGTCGAGGATGACGTTCAAATCTATATTATCTTCTTCTTTTAATTGTTAATCATTCATTCTAGTTCAGCACCCAGAACTGACTATTCTTGCACCTGTTTGAACTGCATCACTATTCGGGGAAACGGGTCATTCGGCGAGGTGGCATTCAGGGAAATGATATTCAGGGAAACGACAGTAGCACAATTATGAAATTAATTAAGACACAATTAAGAACATTTTTAAACCGCATTTTCCTCCTAAGATTATGGTTGGGTCTGCCGATGAACCACTTAGCCACAAAACCACCTCTTTCCCCCTTCGTGATGTTTTGACCGTACAAACTTTTTGAAATGTGTATGCCACATCCCCCCCCCCCTCTTCCATAGAAGACCAAGTGATTTATGGACGGCAGCTTAGATGGTTTGCCTGAGAAAAAGGAAGCAAACACTCGCCGTACAAAAGTTTTTTTAACTCAATTCCGATTTTATTCGCTTGAGTACATTTCTTAACGACAAAAAAACTAAACTACCAATTTTTTTCCACTCTTTACAAACGTATAAAACCCATTCTGGGGAATGTCCTATTCTGGGGAATGGTTTTCTGGGGAATGGATTTCTGGGAAATGTCCCATTCTGGGGAATGGGTTTCTGGGGAACGTCATTCTGGGGAATGTCGTTCTGGGGTTTGACTTTCTGGGAAATGTCCTACAACCATTATTATTTATTTATTTGGTGTTACATCAATTAATTTGATAAAACCTCGTTAACGATGTTGCGCCAATTTACTCGGTTCATGGCTGTGTCTCTCCAACTTCGATTTTGGCCCACGTTCTCCAGATCTTGTTGCACCTGATCAAGCCACCTCGCTCGCTGTGCTCCCCGCCTTCTTGTGCCAACCGGATTCGACATTTTGAATTGCTAGAATTGCGCAAAAATTAAGACCCTCATGTAAAAAATGGGTCCTAACATTGCGCATCGCTTTTTTCAAATAAATGGAATTACCAGAATATTACCTTTTTTTGCAAATACACCGCAATTATACTTCTCACAACACCGTTTTGTTCAGAAAAATGTTGATTTTTGGCAGAATCACTCCTTAGCGCTTGTGCTAAGACGGTGTAAAAGTTGAGGTTTATACGTGTGACAATAAGGTTTTTTGATTATTTACTAACATTAACAAGAGTTTCTTAGTAAAAAACGTATGTCAAATACTTATTTCACATAAACGAACATGTTGCTGAAACAGAATTGTTGAAGATTAATTATAATTTTTTCATGCTTGTTAAAAATGCGCAAAGTTAGGTGCGTACACGGTACAATACTTCTCCACAACATCAACAATAACCTTTTCTTTATCGAAAGTATTATAAACTTTGTTGTCAACTATTATTCAGTACATAAATACGTAGGGTCGATGTACCAATAGCCGCATAGCTAAGAACAAAAATTCGTATAAAATCGAAAAATAACGCTAGCGTCATTATGTTTACATCATCTGAAAGATTTTTATCTTGGTTTTGTGGGAAAATATGAAAACTACGAAAACTCAAATGTTTGTATTTATCATCGCGTGTGCCACTATAGGAATACATGTGCGTATAGTAGCACTATTTCTAATTTCTGTTCCTATAGTAGCACTAGCATCACGGCGTTGGCAAAATACTTATCAAAACCGTATTTTTACAAAACTTTTATATTTTTCCTACAAAGTGTGGATCAAAAGCTTTAAAAAATAGTTTCTCTCAGTAGTGCTACTATAGGAACAATAGGTTTACTATAGGCGCAAGGAAGCTCAAATTTTAAGCAAAACTAATTATTTCGACCATTTTTTGAACAAAATCAATCTGTGTATCAATGGTACTTAGATAAATAGCTCCTGACTTTCATGTCAAAAAATGTTTTGAAAAGATTTATAGCAAAACGGCCGTAAAAAGCCACTAGTGCGACTATAGGGGACTGTCCACTAAGAGAACACCGACCCTAATTGGGTTAGAGGTTTAGTTTTTCACAGCAAACAAAAGGCGAGTAGTGTTTGTTCCATCTGTTGTGCAAGCCTTGAGGGGGAGAGCGATGCAATAGGGACTAACCGTGTCCGGTTCGTGCAGTGCGAAGAGGAAGTGTCGTCGAATCAGTTGTGTTTAGTATATTAGTTGTGTCGCTTAATCCTGCCGGACACACTCACACTTAATTTATTTCGCCGAGGCCGGTAAAAATAATTGCCGAGAACCCAACAGCTGAGATTCCGGTAAAAATCTTGGTAAAAGTTCAAAGTGCCGATTGTGCCGTAAAATTTAAAACCAACTCAACTGTCAAAATGTGACGAAAAATAACGTGAATAAGAAGAAGAATAAATACACATCATAAGTTTTAATGGGAAAACAAATTTATTATCTATTGTAAAGATATTACTCCTATACAAATGCATGGAGTACAACACTGTGAACAACTTACTTTTCCCTCAATCCGGTATACATTGTCCTTTTCCGTGTGAAGTGGATTTTGCCCGCCACCATTCCAGCCGTACCTAAATGACGAAAAGAACAATTTCCTGAAAATATAATAAAACTAGCTTCAGTTATAGTTGACTAGGCTTGAGAGATAAGTTATGAAAACAATTTTACGACATACACACAATTTCTAGTGAATTACATGAATACTTACATGTAGTCGTCTCCTACAAAGCTCTTTGTTCACGTCATAAACATTTCAAGCACATGTTGGTTTCCGCAGTTCTGAGTTTTCGATATTGACAGATGCGCTTTGCCGAAACACAGTGAAAATGTTTGTTTGCCGATGGTTATAGCAAAATAGATTACCGAATCTCAGTTATTTACCTAAATAACCGATTTTTGTCAATTTGCATCTGTCATTATTGTTCATCTGTCAAAATTAAACAAGATTTCAGTAAAAATGTGTTTCATTGACTGATCTCGTCATTCAGTTTTACCGAGATAAAATTCCACAATTAAGTGTGCTCGTTTGGCATGCAATGCGTATTCGAGTAATATCGTGAATCCTATTAGACGTGATTTTATCAAGGATCCCACCTTATGTCACTAACCCAATATCCTTTCCCTACTGTGGAGATGCTGAGGTATATTAATTTTCTAGAAACGATGGTTGTCTAACTAACATTCCTTCCCTTCCCCGATGATCGCAATGGACGTGGCCGGGATCGTTATTGACCCAAACCCCATTGATTAAATCTCTGTGCAAATTCGATTGTTCTGGTCAACCACGGCGTGCAACTCGGAGCGGTCATCCATGCTCATGCTCATGCATACATAATTGGGTAGATTAGGTTGGAAAATGGAAATAATAAGAATAATTCCGTTACTTTTCTTGTCAACTAGGGATTAAAACGTGAGCGAGTAATTTGGCGTAAAGCCATTTGGGATAAAGTCGTTTGGCATAAGAACATTAAGCATAATAACCATTTGGCATAACCAGAATTATATCTCTTCTTTCGAAAGATTGATGAAAAAATATTAGGGCACCAGTTTTGGCCAGCCTAAGAGAAAATGTGAACAAAAAATATGTGTTAAGCCCTATTTATACTACAAATATGTCAAATGCAAGCTTTCAATCCATATTATGTATGTAAAATATCGGCACTGAGCTAAAACCATTGTTTCGCTTTGAAAATCTCGTTGGTCAATATAGGCCATCAGAACCAGTTTCGGCCAGAGATTTAGCTTTGGTTCCTAAATTGGCCAATCGCATTGATTTCTAATGAGAGTGGCCAAATTAGGCTTATGGGGGTTAAAATTGTAAGTAAAATAATTGTTTTTCTTATGTTTTGAATCAATTCGGACGAATAAATGAATGTAGCTCTACATAACACAAAAGGTTTCATGCTGATTGGCTATGTAAAACGGTGTGTAATCCACTACAACTACAACTGGTGTATGGCCAAAACAAGTGCTTCTACCCTATGTCATATTCAAAATGACTGTTATGCCAAAAAACCTTCTTGTCAAATGTCTTTATGTCGAATGACCCAGACCAGATTGAAAAGTAGTTTTGCAATATTTTATACTCATCACCTTCGGCATAATAGATGTCTAAATTACTTTTAATCACATTGCCGATCAAAAACCTCTCCGCAGCTACTGCACGGACGTTTTCATATTGATGTGTTTTCTAGAAGTTAGGCCAAATCTGTACTACATACTTAAGGGACGAATGACCTTCGGGTTAAAGTCCCTCTCAAACAACAACAACAACAACAACTACATACTTTACTCCATACCCCTTTGTTGCGCTAAACTTAACTCAGACACATCCGGCACAGTTTTATAGTCGCGGACATTACCCCAATGTTTAAGGAAGGCCTCAGTCTAATGGAATCCAAAATGTAATCCGATAAAATTGTTGCTCTTGTGTTTGTAATTTAAGTGCTGCTTTTTTCAAACATACAATCTACCCCAAAAACAATTTTTAGGTTTACTTTTTAATATCCAAACGCAGTACATAGGCAAGGAGCATCATAAAATGGAACCACCGTACTTAATCATGCATGGAAATCGCATCCGAGCCAATTATATAAGATATCTTATACTATGGCACTGCACACGGATGAGCAACAGAATGCCACCAACTTGAAAGGCAAGGCCATATGCAACGACGAGCAACTGCGATCACGATTTACAGATGCCTGCTTCGAATTACCCTACTGCCATACTCAATCGGGGGATGGGGAGCCTTCGTATTGACTCAGTCGTGGGTGAAAGTTTACAGTTACTACTGCGCCAACCGACACTGCTTCACCCGATAGGTTCTCAAACTTGGCCAGCTGGTTTTGATCAGGTTTTTTCTTCAAAGGACTCAAAATCTCTATTTACTACCTAAAACGCTTTCAATATTGAGAGCCTGTGATTAGGATCACCAGATGACAATTTTGGACATTTCGGGTGATTGGCTTTAAAAAAGAAGGACATTTTAATTCTACAGAAATCGAGGGCTACCCTGGCCACACACTTGCGATAGCTGGCTAAAGAATCAATGCAAAAAAAAAGTTGTACCTATATTTTATTAGGACTTAAGACGTGAAAACTCGTTTTTCTTAGCTTGAAATCAAAATGATTATTTTTTTTTTTTTTTGAATAATACGTAGAATCATACATTTTGCATTTTTCCACAATCGTTTTCCTATCATAGATGAAGAGTCTGGTTGTATTAAATTTTACCCTAAAAAACATGCTTATGAAATTACCGGAAAAACTCAATTTTTATTGATATCAAAAATCGGTAACCAGAAGGGGATTCAAAAAAAAATAATGGACAAATAGAGATGATACAAAAAAAATCATAACAAAATCCATAGATTTGCGAATACATATCAATTGTTGTCCAAAACATGTTTAGATTAACTTTAGGCAGCGAAAAATAGTAGTTTACGGAACAAGTTGCAGAATGATGGTTTTTACAGCACGAGTCGTACATTTATCCGACGAGGTTTGCAGTTTTTGAAAATTGATCAGGGTGTCTACTACCTGTAAAAACCTGGAATTCACAGAGAATGTCGGCTATACTCAGGAAAAATATTTCGAACCAGTAATTCATGGTAGTATATGGCCTTTTTGTAACTCAAAATCTCTCCAATCAACAACATTTCCGGCTGCGCCAATATTATAACGCTTTTTGAGATGTTTCATTTAATTTATAGTTATTTCTATTTATTCTAAATAAAACCTATCTCAACAAGGAAGCGGGACTTAAGATTGCCAAAATGGTAAAGGTAAGTACGATTCTCAGTTCCAGTTGGCTTTTTTTAAGAGCATATGAAATAAATAATTTTGTAGGAAAAGATTAAAGATTACAACAGGTACGAAGAATAGTATATTTTCAAGTTAGCAGGTCACTTTTTAAAGTCTTGGTTATTTTTGGTTATGGTCTCTAACGAAATTTTTATCAATATGGTCTCTAAAGTCACTTTTTGCCATAACCCTCTCTTTCCCATGTTAGTTCCAGAACTCTATTAATATTCGATGAACTTGAGACAAACCGAACCAGATGATTAATATAATATGATTCTTTACACATCAGATTAATCCAAAAGTCTACTGTTTTAATAGTAAAACTATTGATAAACAATCAATTAACTATTGTAAAACAATCGAAAAAATTTAAACAGGCTTTGAAAAATAAACTATTTGAAACATTCTTTGTTCAATTACTTTTTTATGAAAACGCTTTTTATGAAGAAACAGTCGATCAAAGTCGTGGGAAAGAGAGGGTTGCACTGCTTGCAGTGAATTCTGGTGCACCATTCTACAGGCATTAGAAAAACCTTTCGAGACTATTATGTAACTATTTATCCAGAGATTTCTTCTTGAATACTTTCAATAACTCCAACAGGAATGCCACAAGCAAATTTCAATGGATGCTTAGAGGAATTTCTTCAGAATTTGGTCCAGAAAATTCTAGAACACTCCACGCTACTACCTCCAGTAATTTTCACAGAGATTACACTGAAGGAAAAAATCTCAGCATTTCCTCCTGATTTTTTCTCCGATTTCTCTAAGTGTTACTTCTGGGATACGTCCCACAGGTCCAACAGAAGTTCTTCCCCCTTAAAGAGTTTTCGAAAAAATCGATATTTATACTAGAAACCCTAGAATAATTTCTACGTCTTTGTTTCATTTGATCCAGGCATTTTTAAAAGGATTCTTTCAAAAAATCACCCGTAATAACTCTCCGGAATTGTTCAAAACTTCCTTAAGGCATTATTCGATGAAATCTATTATAAACTTTTCCAAAAAATTTCTCGATAAATTGCATCTGGGATTCCTTTTTAAGTTCCTCTAATTTCTCCAGCATTTCATCAAAATACTATTGCTTTGAACCACTTCACTAACATTTTTCAAATCCAATGCTCCATGGATTCTTCTAAAGTTCATTCAAGGTTCCACTCCAGTTTTTTTCTCCGATCATTTATAGATATTTTTTAATGTTGGAATTTCTACAAAAAGCCAAGAAAATTATTCAAAGGTTCGATTTTGTTTTATTATCTTAGCAATTTATCAAGAAAAATTAATCAAGAATCCAGGAGTTCCAAATATCCTCATAGCAATTCATCATTCATCAGTGTCATCGGAAATTACACTAGGATATTCTTTAGAAATTCATCGCGGATTTTTCAAAATTTTCCATAAACAATCTGAAAATTTTTGTTGACATTTCCCTGGAGACAACCCAGCATGAATAACTGAAATAAAATCTTCGAAGCTTCGAAAATCCCAAGGAAGGTTTTTTTTTCTCTCCTAGGAAAATAAATGAAAGAATCAATGGATAAATGTCCGGAGAACTTGGGACTTCCTTGAAAAATGTCTGAAACGATTTTTGGAGCAATTCATCGAAGTAATTTCTTCGCCATGATAAAGAACCAAACAATATGATGATCTTTTGAGATAGAACCATGCCTCGTATAAACAAAAAACTGTAGGAAACCATCCATGGTAGATGTAGTCTTCTTCTTCTTCTTCTTCTTCTTCTTCTTCTTCTTCTTCTTCTTCTTCTTTTTCTTGGTATTACATCCTCACTGAGACAAAGCCTGCTTCTCAGCTTAGTGTTCTTATGAGCTTATTAACTGAGAACTTTCTTTGCCAATGTTGCCATTTTTGCATTCGTACATCGTGTGTCAGGTACGATGGTGCTCTATGCCCAGGGAAGTCAAGGAAATTTCCATTACGAAAAGATCCTGGACCTACCGGGAATCGAACCCAGAACATGGATTTGCTTTGTAACCGCGGACGCTAACCACTCGGCTTAGGAAGGCCCCCAGGAGGAGGAGTGTAGTTTTAATGAAATAGCCTGGTTCTTCGTAGAAACAAATCAGATTGAATTTTTGAAGGTATCTAAACGATTCTTCAAACAATTACATAACAAGTTCGTAAAAATCACAAAACAAACTCTTGAAGAGGCCTTCGGGGTAATATATGAAAGAAATTCACAGTGAAACGATAAGTACTTAATACTTGTCATAATTTCACGAGGAAGGCTTAGCAATATTCTTAATATCTGTTCAAATAAGGAATCAAATTCTCATGTCGTGGTTCATGTTAGGTTTATTTTTATTTTCATAATTCATTGTTTTTTTTTGTTCATGTTTGTTTTTTTCAGGTAAGCGTTCTCTAAAGTTCTTACTTCTAAGGGCCCTGTCACCTACTGGCCCTGTTTCCCTGTTTCTCTAAATTTTCCGTATGTTGTTTACGCATTTAGAACAAACAGAAAAACAAATATGTTTTTATTGAAGTGAGTACAACTTTGAAATTTATCGTAAGATTTTTTGTTTAAGTGTTTCGAAGCCAAACTACCTATCCTTGAAAATAAATTTTTAATCACCTAAATTTGACCATTGTCAATCATTTATGTATTTTGGAGATTTTCTTAAACCTGGAATTATTTTTTGAAAACCTAGAAATATCAGGGAATTTCATTTCTATAAATGAGTAGACACCCTGTTGATGTGTAATGATTCATTACGCAACTTAAAACAGTTGAGTAATAAAAAGGCGTTGCATAATATCTATTACGCCACTGATTTTAGTAATGGCTTTTAGCGCACTGCAAAGTTCAGTGCAGGAAAGTAGGCCGTTTCATGACAGACTGGCGTGATAAAAAAACAGCCTATTACGATGAGAAATTGCAAACAATACATTGAGATCGAAAACATGTAAAATACATGCATCTTCTTCTTGGTATTTCTTCCCCACTGGGACAAGGCTTGCTTCTCAGCTTAGTGTTCGAGAGCATTTCCTGAGCTTTTAACTGAGGGCTTTTTTGCCAAGGCTCGTTAAATCGATCCTGTTCTTTTTTCCTATAAATGGATCACATTCGATTTCATCTATACAAAACATTAAAATTAGACTTAAACTTTGGGGACGGGCCTGGTGTAGTGGTTAGAACACATACCTCTCATGCCGAGGATCTAGAATCAAATCCCATCTCCGAGGCACTTATGATCGAAAGATTATACATAGTGACGAGATGAACTAGCCCTAGATGGGGCCTTCCTTAGCCGAGTGGTTAGAGTCCGCGGCTACAAAGCAAAGCCATGCTGAAGGTGTCTGGGTTCGATTCTCGGTCGGTCCAGGATCTTTTCGTAATGGAAATTTCCTTGACTTCCCTGGGCATAAAGTATAATCGTACCTGCCACACGATATACGAATGCGAAAATGGCAACTTTGGCAAAGAAAGCTCTCAGTTAATAACTGTGGAAGTGCTCATAAGAACACTAATCTGAGAAGCAGGCTCTGTCCCAGTGAGGACGTTAATGCCAAGAAGAAGAATGAACTAGCCCAGGGCTAAAATTTCGTTAACAAAATTCAATAAAAAAATAAATCTCATTTAATGGATTCCGCTGATACATCTACAAATTGCATTCCTATGCTTGAAATTCGTACGCCGATAGTGCTTGAATCATAACTAAAATTTGTAATTTGTACTTAAAGAGGTTTCGCTATTGGTTAGTATACTACTTGCCTACTCATATGAATGATCTCATAACTCTCACATCATTGATCATGTTAATGTTTATATAATTTTATAAATTCTCTTGATCAACTTGCCGACAGTGAAACGGAACCACAATTTGGGAACCTATGATATAATGTATGGAATGGAACAAACATTATATTCTCCTCCTTGTATTTTGGTATGCTGTGTAAGCTGCAACTAGATACAAAAAAGATGGTTGCTAGAAGGTTGGAACAAGTTTCCACAGTGCAATGTACTTGAACCGAGATATTAAATATTCACCTGACCTGTTGATTCGACTGCACGATCGTGATTCTTAGAGCTTTTCCAGCAATATTTTTATTGAGAGATTTGTAGAGATTATCAATAAAATTAAATTTGGATGTAAGTAAGAATTAAGAAGTCAAATGAGGACTCTTCATAAAAAATTTTTACGTCTCCTCTGGGACAGAGCCTATTTCTCAGCTTCTAAGTTCTAAGAGCATTTACACAGCTACTAACTGGGAGCTTTCGTTGCCAAATTTGCCATTTTCGTATTCGTATATCGTGTGGCAGGTACGATGATACTCTATGCCCAGGGAAGTCTAGGAAATTTCCATTACGGAAAGATCTTAGACCGATCGAGAATCGAACCCAGACACTTTCAGTATGACTGCTTTATAGCCGTGGACGCTATGCCAAGGAATGGGGGTATATGTAAATGAAATCTGTTTGCTAATTAGCTATCCCGGGAGATCTTGTACTGAGTCTTGGACGACTTATCTACATATACGCACATTGACAAAATAAGCCAATTTGCATACTTAGTACTCCAAAATTTATATGGACTATCATTTGAAAAGGACTAAACTGTTTTGCCCGACATTTTACAAAATAATGTAATCGAAAAACAATAATTCTTACAAACAAATGTTGTATGTATGAATTGTAGATAATTGTCTAAAGGTTTGTATAAAAATCAAAATTGTATTTACAATACTAAAAATTATGATTTTCAAAACTTATAGTCGATTTAAATAATTAAATAAAACGGATTCAATATTTTTTGAATAATTGCTGAGTAGAGCATGTAATGGATCTAAAATTGTAATGTAAGCAATCCATCTATTTGCATTGAAGATAACTATTGTCCAAAAATTTGTGTTTCACTTTCAAGTCATGCATGTTTCAAGTATCGGATATCGGTTTTATATCGATAATGTTATATCCGATATATCGTCGATACCGTTATTGACGAAATATAATAAAATTAAATGTGAAAAATCATGTTCTTTTTTCGATCATATGTTACCATATCCATTTTTTTTTTTTTGTAATCTCAGAGAGTGCTGCCAACTTCGAATATGATGTGGTGAGAAACGCGTCAAAAGCCCTTTTTATATGATAATTTAAAGTAAACTTATTAGACAGAATCGACTCACTTATTGAGCTTCATTCAATTCTAAGATGATTGTGACTTTCACTTGTGTAGTTTTGTTTGAAAAGGACTCGCTGAAAAATCAGATAAGACTAGAAAAAAAATATGTAGTAAACAGCATCTTCAGACAAAATTTCATCTAAATAAAATATGGTAATTTTTTATATCAACTTTATATTTTGAGAAAATCAGTTTCATTCAGTGTATGCCACAAATTGGACAATGTTTATATGAAATTCTATAAGATCACAGCAAGCCGTGCGGGCGGCTGCGTTTTGAATTTTGTGTCACGTTTATTTCGTTCCACGATTTATTCTCAATTCGGCTGGTGAAGAATTACATTCGGCGGATGGCGCTATGCCACGTGCAAATTTTCTGTGGAAACATGTTGTTAAAGTGATGATTTTTTTGAAAGTTTATATCTGAAGATTTTTGGCGTTCTTCATGCTACACTTTTAAATAATTCCACTAATGGTTCGGCTAGCACTACGCCACCCGGGTAGTTTTTTCTTGTTTGTGATAAACTAAGATGAGAATGCATATCAGTTTCAGGTGAATGATTTGATGGTGCTGTTAAATGCTTTCTGATAATAGTTATAGATAAAATCTATTTAAAGTGTGAAAACTGCATTCAATAATGACCATTGTGCTACGCAAAGTTGCATATTTTAAACCAGAATTATCTATCCAGTTTTTCTCCTCATATTGTGTGTGTTTTAACGTTTTTGACAAAGGAAAGCGTCATTTACGCATCCATGCATTGTTATGTTGAAATACGAAACCGTTCGGATGATTTGGATTCAATTTCCCAATAAAATGATTGAGTTTTTTGTTTAATTGACTTCTTTACTAGACCTTAAGACAATTAAACGGATTTGATGAGTTTATTACACTGCTTATTTTCTGGGCTTTGGGGTGGGGTAAATTTTTCTTCTCGTTCCAAGGAGCGAGTAGTGGCGCTTGAACCAAAGCTTATTAGCTAGGACACTAGGTGTAAATACCTGTGGTGCCCAATCCCTGGATGACAAACGCGCATTGAGTGACATTAACTTTCTTAGCTGTTCATTTTCCTCCCATCTTTCCCTTCCCTTTCCTCTCTCATCCGGTAGATAATGAAATAGGCTCAAATTTGGCGATGGCACAAATCTCCCAAATAGCGGGGAACGTGCCTCTGGTGCCGTTCACACTTACACCCAATTACAAAAAAATATATTCTAAACTCCACATACACCAATTTTTAAACTGATCGCATCACTCGCTTGTAGTGAATCCTAGACCATTACCCTTCTTATCATCCAACTCCTTGGCATCTATGAGGGCGTCGATGAGTCGCTGGCCTCTTTTCGAGTAGATGTCATATCATCATTATCCTTCCCTTTCCCGGTAACGGAGAAGATGAGCATGGCCAGCAATGGAAATTGTCATGACTTTTCATTTCTGACTTCCAATTGAATAGCTATTTCATCCAAAATAGTTTTTCATGAGCAATTAAAGAATGGTAATGTCACAAACATGACAGTTTTCAGACAATTTACGGAATACTCCGTTACCACGCAACGCAATGTTTATATGAAATTCTCAATAATTCAAAGAAAACTAATTAAACAAACTTGACTCGCTTATTGAACTTCATTAACTTTTGATATTATTGTGACTTTCACTCGCTTAGTTTTTTTTTAATGACACGTTAAAAAATTTCTTTTAGTGGGAAACATATTTTGTTCGAAAAACTTTGTTTTCCTTGCAAGTGCCCATCTTGCGTTGTATGGATGGTTGATAGTAAATATAATTACCTATCTTGGAACAAAATTTAATTGAAATAAAAATGGCCATCATTTTGAATCGACTAAATTTTGAAAACATTTTTTTGAGTGTAGGCCAAAAATTTTGACAATTATCTACAAGTCGTCCATACAATACTTTTTAGCAGGGGTTCCATTTTTCGATCACATTAGTTTGTAAAAAAATTGGGTAAACAAGTTTGACCCTTTTCAAATGATAAATAAATTTTGAAAAAACTTTGCATACCTACTTAGTGGCTTGTTTTGTCAAAGTCGACATATCCAGAAAACTTCATTGCAATCTGAGAGGGTGCTGCCAACTGGAGTTTGAAATCTGTTCTGGTTGATGATGGGCATATCGATATCATCATCGAGATACGAAGAGAGAATTTGTATGCAGAATGAAGGGGTTGACGAAATCATCGACATAGGAAGATATATCGATATATAGATATATGGATTAGACTGGCCCAGCTCAGTATGGGAGAAAAATAAAGTTGTATGATTCCACGGGGCACCCCCCAGGATTATTTCTTCGGGTTAAAGGAAGCCTTTCTAAAAAATTCAGCTCATTTGGTCGTTCCATGAGCTGGCGCATTTGAATTGAAGTTAATATGGGATTTTCAGCTTAAACATATGAGCAACAGCACATCATCTCCTGTTTGATTCAGGAAAATTGATGATCGCGTTCAATTGGACCCAGAATGTCAAAAACACTACTTGATGTAATAGCGAAGAATATTGTAGAAGATTGTACCATGATCAAAATTAATAAAGTTGGTGTTTTAACCATCTAAAGTATATCATGCAATACTGCGTGTATTTCTTCAACATAGCTTGGAGGTAGCCACCAAGCGCATCATAGCCACCTATGACGCTGGGCGAGCTGAGGCACATGTCGCATTCATATAAGTGACTGTACGGGAGTGCTGATCTAAACCTAACTTTCAACAACTGAAAGAGTAATGAAAATGAGATTAAATCCAGATACAACCTTCTGCTATCATGTTCATTAGGGTATCAACTAGTGTATTGGTCACTCTGGGCTTATTTGAACGCGAACAATTAGTATACGGAACGAAACAGTGACATAGGACCAATTTTCAACATATATGGGACGAATATCCCATACAAACTTCAAATATAATGCGCCAGCTGGTAGAGCAACCAATTGAGTTGAAATTTTGAGATAGCGTTTTTCTTACCCTAAGACTCATATCTAGGGGGTGCCCCGTTGAGTTTTACAACTTTTTTGTTTAAGGGCTAGTCTAATATGGATAGTCGACAATAATGTGTCGGAAATGTTCTAACATTTATTTGACAATTATTATTTCTCATATGACGTAATATTATTCAATTTCAATTTGCGTCATGGTTCATTAAATCATATTTGGCCAATGTGTCACATTCAAAATTGTGTTTTTTTTAGTTGAGTGATTCCAAGCAACAGCACCAAAATTTGGTAAATTTTTTAATTCATTTTTTTCTATTGAGCTGAAACTTTGCACAGTTTTCCAGTTCCATCTAAATCGTCATTTTCCGATATCAAATCTTCAAGTTGAGTCACGACTAACTTTTCAAAAGGGTGTATGTGAAAATGGTTCAAAAATATTCAAAAAGCTGCACAGCAAAAACGGTTCGTTCGATTGTTAGACAACTAAAGAAACAAAGTTAGACAACTAAATAAAGATTCAAAAAAAAATACACACAGTAAAAAAAAATTTTTTTTTGCATTAAAAAACATAATTTTTGACACAAAAACTCAAATATCTCAAAACCCTATCGGAATACCAACGTATTTTTTTGAGGGAAAACGGTCCATTATATTAGCTATCTACCATAAAAATTTGGTGATGGTAAACCAATAAACAAAAAAGTCATGACATTTCAAACATGTCACAATTTTCACATTTAGTAGAAAAAAAAATTTTTTTTCGGTGTAAATTATTACGGGAACCGCAGTTTGTTGCTGATTTTATTGTTAGGGCCTTGCGTGAATTAAACAAGTCGTTTTCATGTATTCATTAGTATTATGTATATTATATGTATAAATATTATGTATATGTATAAATATTATATGTATATGTATATATGTATAAATTAAAATGAATTAACAGATTACACGAAAATAAAATTTTTTTTTACCAGGAAATTTTTTTTTAGAGTTTGATCGATGAGTTTCTAAATGTTATATATAAACTTTAAAAGCTTTGGATTTGGGTATGCGTTATGAGATCATGAAAACATTTTATTAATACTTATTTATTTATTTATTGTTATTCAATTTTTTTTACAATATCGAACACTTTTGCATCATTATCAGTACAGTTCGAGTATAGTTTTGCTTTAATTTTATTTTCTGACAATGGAATGAAACAGTGAAATTTTTGGGTTCCTTGGATCGTTTTCGCGTTATTATATTGCTCGCTGAGCTATGATGCCGTTAATTCGTACTCTTCAGTAGTAGTAAAACAAAATGATAATTTTGTTAAATCTTCTTCTTTTCTGCGATTCGCCCAATCAAATAGTTCTTTTGCAGTTTTAATTGGATGCTCACGTTCTTTGGCTAAACTTGCTCTTGTGGCCATGCGCTTTATGGTTCCTCCAATAGCATCCCAAGGACCTTTGCCATGTGACGTAGCAAAGAAATGCCATTCTGCATCAATTCCGTACTTTGATTTAAATTGACATAGGCTCGAGAAATTCTTACGGTTTTTGTACTGCGATGCTGCTCCATCAGACATGAAATATATCTTTCTGATTTCTTTATCCTTATCAACGCGTAAAAAGTTAATCATTTTGGCAATGAACAAATTTACAGATACTGAGTCGTGTCTAAAATCTTCGGAAATTACAATAAAACTAAAATGTTCAATTTGCGTACTTCCATTGAAATAAATAACGAATGGATGAATTGTAGCTTGTTGTACGTTCCAGTGATGGGACTGCACTTCATCTTGCAATACAAAGCTATAGTTTTCAGAAAAATCACAAATGACTAAAAATTCATCATCTTGTAATGTATTTTTCGTATTTTTTGAAAAGCGGGATTGCTCTGTTTTAAAAAAGTCGTGAGGAATTAAACTTTCTAATTTCAAGCAAAAAAATGACACAAACTCATCTACAGGTTTTACAATAGTTTCTAGGTCACACCTATCCGTGGTCACCCATTGCTCAAATGATAACTGATCAATATAATTTTCTTCAAACTCAGCGAATAAAGTATTTTCCAATGATGAAAAATCTGGACAATCCGAACAAGATCGTATATAGCAATTTGATGTTGTATTTTCACACAAAAGACTACCAGTTAACATTTTAATATCCTTTGATAAATTGATTCTTTTCAAACTATGTAAGATTAGGTTAATATTTTCGTATGTTGTGCACACACAAACATTATGTGTTCCTGAATTGGATAGAAGCTTGCATTGCCTTGGACGAAGGCTTGCAAATGAGGAAAAACCTACCTTAATATTTTCGTTAATTCAGGGTGTCTACTACCTGGAAAAACCTGGAAAACCTGGAATTATCAGGGAATTTTATTCAACCTGGAAAAAAACCTGGAATTCTCAGGGAATTTCGATCACAATCAGGGAAATTATTTTGAGGCAGTAATTCATGGCAGAATATGTTCACGACAAAGGATTTTTGCGTCAAAACCCAGAGCAACCATTATTTGCATAAAAATTCGGCTGCTATTTGAGCTGTTCAGTGAGGATACTTTCGAGTATGATTTTTTTTCAAATACCAAAACATGATTGACTTTTTCAATATCTTTCTATTTAATCAGTAAAGGATTAACACATCTAAGGTCGGTAGCAGGTTTCTTTTTTGAGAATTAGTCTTTATTTTTAGACAAAAAGGTCCCTAATTTTGATGAAAGGTCTCTAAAGTCTTTATTTAACCAAAATGGTTTCCAAGTCTCTTTTTTCTTTGCATTGATTGCAGATAATTATGCAAAATTTCTTATCATATTTCTCAAAAACATTTCCAGATATTTTTCACTGACTTTTGAACCGAATTCTCTAGTCGTTCTCCTTCTTCTTTCTGGCGTTACGTCTCAACTGGGACAAAGCCCGCTTCTCAGATTAGTGTTCTTATGAGCACTTCCACAGTTATTAACTGAGAGCTTTCTTTGCCGATTGACCATTTTTGCATGTGTATGTCGTGTGGCAGGTACGAAGATACTCTATGCCCTGGGAATCGAGAAAATGTCCTTTACGAAAAGATCCTCGACTAGCGGGATTCGAACCCACGACCCTCAGCATGGTCATGCTGAATGACTGCGCGTTTACCGCTACGGCTATCTGGGCCCCCAAATTCTCTAGTCGTTACTCTAAGAGATATTCCAAAGATTACCACAGATTTTTTTTCCAAGAAAACCCGCATAGGTTGATTCCAGAGTTTTTGGCCAAGAAACCCGACAAGAATTTCTAAGCCATTTCAACTACGATTACTCCAAAGAATTGCTTCAAAATTTAGTCGAGTAATTCGAGTGAATCTACTAAAATCAATTAAAATAATTCCTTAAATTCAACCTGTGTTTCATTATTGAGTTTTCTTAGAATTTTTCTAGGAATTTATCCAATAATTCATTCAAGGATTACTGGAGTTCTTCCATACATTTTTCAACGAATTATTAAAAAAATCCCCAGGGAATATTCAAAAGTTCATTTAAGGTTCCACACGAGTTAACACTACAACTTTTTTTCAAGAAATCCTCCGATCATTGCTGCACATTTTTTGTCCTATGTTTTTCCAGGAGTTCCTGAACAAAATCAAATCTTGTGGGATATTAACCAGATATTCAATTAGTATTTTTTAATTATCTTAGCGATAACCTAGAAAATCTTGTAAAATTTCTTCAAGAACAAGTTGTTCTAGAAATCCTTATGGACTTAAGAATATACACAAGTTAAAACAGAAGTTATCCGAAATTTTCTTTAGGAATACGTCACAATTTTTTTTCAACGAATAGGGTCCTAAAGCCCTGTCCCAATTTTAGTGCCAAACGCTTAAGTTTAGGCCAAAAGCACATGTTTACTTAATTTTTTAATGTTTTCCGTTGGCTTAGGTCCATAAAACATTTTTTCATGTTTCTTTAGATTTAACTCAAATTTTGGGTATTTTTTTTTTCGTGTCCCTTCCGGAATGTCAGATAGGAACAACCCCAGTGTAAAAACTAAAACCCCTGTGGTGTTTTTGTCGACTAAGCGAACGTCAACCATGATCAAAAGTGTCAAGGTTCATTTATGAACCCAATTTTAAAATTAAAGTTTAAACATGATATAGCCGTTATTTGAGCGGGAAAAATTGCTAAAGTAGTTGCAGTAACATGCTCTTTCGTGTTATTAAATAAAAACAAGATTTCATGAAAAACTTTAGGACCCAATTCTCAGCTTTCTGGGAAATGTCATTCACATTTCCTTGGAGAAATACATGAATTTTTCTTTAAATTGAAAACTTCCTTGAGAAATCTTTTAGAATTATTGAATGACTTTCCAAAGAAATCTTAGGAGCAATCTCTGGAGTAATTCCTGAAGGTATCCTTAAATAAATTTCTAGTTAAATTCTTGAAGAAATTCTGATGAACAATTTTGTACAAAATCCTGAGAAATCCTTGGACCCATCTGGAGTTGTTTCTGGTTGAATATTTCAACATGTTTTAAACTGGAGTGTTGGAGAATGTTCTAGAATAACCGATAGAAGAATAACCGGATAAAACCCTGGAGGACTAAGGCGGCATCCACAAATTACGTAACGCTCTAGGGGGAGGGGGGAGTAGGCTCAAGCGTTACGGCTCATACAAAAATTTTCAATTATAGCGTTACGTAATAAATGGATGCTGCCTAAGGGCTTTCCTGAAAAAATAGTAGAATTAATATTTGAAGGAGTTCCTGTTGCATTCCCTGAGGTATTGTTTGCGGTATTTTTTTGAAAAATCCTAGTTTTATTTTGAGATATCAAAAACATTTTTTTTGACAAATTCCTTAGGAAAATTCTGTGATTTCATCGGAAATAATCACTAAATGAACTTCCGAAGAAAAAAGAAATTCTCTCAAATAAAGTTAGGTATCTATCCATTCATCAAACTTGAAGAAATTATTTGTCGTTATGTCACGAGAAATTTCCAAAGCAAGTTTTAGAAATATTCTCTGAGAAATGTCTGGTCGTATCAAACTTTTTCTTCTGGTTATTTTTAGGACTCGTTTTATGTTTTGATTACCGTTTGGTCTCTTTTTGGTTGGTAGTCTTTTTTTTAGGAAGGAGTTTTTTGAATTTCCTAGCTTCAAGACATTCAGTCGCTACCAAAACTGCCCCATGTACAATTTTAAAAATTATTGGAAAATATTTGAATTTCAGGAAAAAAGCTCTGGAGATAACATGGGAAAAAGAGAGTTATTTTAACACTTTAACATTTTCGAATGAAATGTAACAATTCATTTTCGTAATTGCCACATTTAAATGTTATACAGGTCAGGCGCGATTAACCGGGGGCTTGATGATCTATGTTTCTATTATCCGGCGATCCAAAAGTCTTACAGATTATTTGTGTTAATTTAGATGGGAATATACTTGAGCAGATGAAAACATGCGAAAACATCGGTAAACTTAGTTTTTATTTTAACATATTGCCATGAATCCAAATAAAATTTTACTTTTGCGCCCATGAAGCTGATTTTGGTATCCAAATGGCCCATGGAAATGAATGGGGCATAATCTTTTATTGCACAAGAACGCAGTACAAAAAAACAGAAGCACGCTGTTGTACTTGAAAGTTCCGTTCTGTTCACGACGAACTTTCTTACAAACGCAATAAAAGACTCCATCGTTGGCAAATAAAATTCATTTGCTTTAGCATGCGTTTAAAAATTCTTAGAAGTGTATAATTTGCTATTAAATCAAAAATCCTTAACAATTTGTCATTATTCTGTTTAAGCCATATAAAATTAGAGTACCGTAAAACGGGGTATCTTTGATAATGCGGGTAACTTTGATAGTGCGTTACCCACCACATACTACACGAAATATCCTAATTTCTGTTAATCGGCTAAGCACAACAAATGCAAAACTAAAGAATATTAGTATGGAACTTCATGGAAGAGCTATTTTTATTTGAATCGAGAACATTTGAGGCTTTATATACGAATATTTAAAATTGATACGATTTTAGCATTTTCGAAACGCTTACAAACAATCTGTTCTACGATCACTATTTAATGTAGTTTTGAATAGTTGATCACTTATCGTTGATAGCCTAATTATCATAGAACTTGAATATGGTCTCAAATCTTTTGACGAAAAGCATTTTCACAAACTGGGATCATTTTTGTAATCTAAGACAGAAATTTCCATATAACGTTAAACGCCTACAGGTATGCAATGCCCTATAAATGTTCCTTAATTCATTCAATTTTGTTTGGTTATCAAAGTTACCCCAAAACAGAAAACCGACTTTCGATTATATGAAAAATTATATATCCATTCGAAATAAATCTGTTGGAAATCTATAAACTGCAATCGACAGCTAGGATGCCTTGTTTTAAAAATAAAAATTTTAATTCTTTGAAACAGCAAGCACAAATATTCAAGTTTCCTTCGAAAAAACTATCAAAGTTTCCCCGTTTTACGGTACTGCTTGAACCTGGAATTATTTTGTGAAACCTGGAAATATCAGGGAATTTCATTGTGGTAAACGAGTAGACACCCTGTTAATTTCCTTGAAGCGTGTATACGCTTCTTTCAAAGTAGTCATCATTAATCGTTTTTGGATTGCTTGACGCTTTCCATCTTTTTTTACAGATACATAATCTTTTTGGCCAGGCATAGCTCTACTTACTTCATCGTCTTCAAAATATTGAATTATTTTTTCTTTTGTCTCATCTGTTAATGAAGTACTCGACCTAGCATTTTTGGTTGCAAGACAGTTATTTTTGAATTGTTTTGCCTCTTTTGCTGTATTTCTATTGGTTTTGAACTCATCAATGGCGTCTTGAATAGACCACGAGCTTGGCAGCATCGACAAAATCAATAATTTTTCTTTCCTTGTCGTGGCTAGATTCGAGAACCTTTCCTTCATATTCATAATTACCTCATCGTAGTCTGTATTTTCCACATCCTCAGGTTTTAATTTGAAGAGGTTTCTTCGTACAGCTTCGTTGATTTCACGGTATTTTTTCTCGGGATAATTGACGTAACCCATCTTCGTCCATTTAATCGGAGTCACTTTTATTCCAGCTATCCCTTCGTTGAAGCGTTCGATGTTGACCTTCTGGATGCACTCATCTTCTGATTGATTTGTTGAAACAGATGTCGCTGATGGTACCGTGGCAAGACTATCTGCACTTGGTACTTCTGGTAACTCCTCAGTTGTTGTCGGTGCATCTAGTAATTCCTCAGTTGTTGTTGTTTTCGAACTTCCTGCAACCTGATCCACCGATGATGTACAGATTGCCCGTTTGTCAACGTTTAAACGGCAGGACGTACAAATGCGTAAATTTGTATTCAATGTAGACATTGGAGCATAACCAGCCGCTTTCAGTTTATCTATGGTGCTTTCGGTGAGATTTCGTAGCTCTTTCGAACACTTTTTTCTGCAAACGGCCTGCACCAGTTGAGAAAGCGACTACTCATGTTGCTCGTTAGATTTTAATAAACAAAATCACTTTTAAGTTTTTACTGACTAGCTGGGTGTCGTTTGCTTGACTGAAGAAAAATTTTACAATTAAATCTTTTATAACCATAGTGGTAGTATATTTTTAGCTTTTTCGTGAGTATGTTCATGGTATGTACCTATCATGTTTTTGATGTTGTTGAAGTTACTCGCTTTCTCCCAAAAATGATTAACAAAGTCTATTCTCTACCAAGGCGGGTCTATACCCAGGTGTAATCAGATTTTAACTTTGTGGAGAAAACCAGCGCCGAGAAAACCGACCTGCTTTACGTATACTAGATCACCTGGGTATAGACCCGCCTTGTTCTCTACGAGGTAAACTTTTTGCAGGTAAACTAGTCGTATACCTGTATAGAAAACTTTTTTTGTAGCTTTTGTCTTCAATATTAGATTTCTTATAGGTTTCTTTTATCAAAAGGTTTCAACACTATTGAGAGAATTTTTCTTCAGTTACGTACAATAAAAAATATGACACTATCAAGACTTTAGATCACAACACTGGATCGCGTCTAACTTTCTAACAGATGCTATAATAGTTATGAATAATTAAATAAAATATCATGAAAACAACTTGTTAACCTCATGTGGTACCCTTAACAAAAAATTCAGCAACAAACTGCGGTCCTAAAAAAATTAACAATGAAAAAAAAAAAAAATTTCACTAAGTGTCAAATTTGTGAAATATTTGAAATGTCATAACTTTTTTGTTTATTGGCTTACCATCACCAAATTTTTATGGTAGATAGCTAATATAATGGACCGTTTTCCCTCAAAAAATTACGTTGGTATTCCGATAGGGTTTTGAGATATTTGAGTTTTTGTGACAAAAATTATGTTTTTTAATGCAAAACAAATTTTTTTTTTACTGTGTGTATTTTTTTTTTTGAATATTTATTTAGTTGTCTAACTTTGTTTCTTTTGTTGTCTATAATCGAACGAACCGTTTTTGCTGTGCAGCTTTTGAATATTTTGAACCATTTTCACATACACCCTTTTGAAAAGTTAGTCGTGACTCAACTTGAAGATTTGATATCGGAAAATGACGATTTAGATGGAACTGAAAAACTGTGCAAAGTTTCAGATATTTTTGAAATGGTCGATCAGAATCGACTTGCATGCCTCCGTGGAATCCCTCAGTTTGTAGGTCAAAATAGTTGAATCCCCATAAAAAATGGGAAATTTTGTGATTAATATACCTTTTTCAAAAAGTTGTACATGATATTTATACAAATTTGTAGGACACAATAAAGCCAGATGATGCCTATTTAATAAAATCCGTGCTTATATTTTGAGAGACAGTGTTAATAGTGTAAAAAACTTTCAGATTTCTTCGAAAGTATTGTAGTTTTTGATACACGCTTTTTGAAAATTTTAGTGCTATGTTAAACATTGGGGGGAAGGGGTGGTGTGTGAATGTGTTAATCATGTGTGTCTATTAAACACATTCTTAGCATGGATTTCGGTGAGGAAATGTAATCAATTGTTGTGTAACAATACAGCTCAACTTTCATGAAAATATAAAAAATGTGGATGAAAACCCCATTTTGTTCCAACTGGTCATGTTACGAAAGTTCTGAAAACAGATTCCAAATCAGCAGGTCAAAATATATTGAATCAATTGCAAATGGTCATATTTCGTGAAAAACAGTTTTGATTTGGTCGCCTATTGGATCATGTTTTTTTCCAGATTTTCAACCCTTGAAGTGTGCTCAAAGCTAGCTGGGGACCTCCAACGTCTTCATATGACGCAGCAATATTGAAATCAAAATCGTACTAATCATAATTTTGCGGCTTGCATTCAATGAGATAATAATAAACAGATATTTCGCGTAGGTATGCCTATTATTAGTAGACCTAATTTTCTGACTTCTGATGTCGCGGTTAGTGATCACGCATCATGGCAATTTCTCTCTCATACCTTAGCATACATACCAATCAGCGTCAGGTACATTTTACCGCAAAACTGAAACAAAATGTATACTTTCACATTATCACCACAGAGCTACTGACATGTTTCAATGGTAATATCCATCCATCGCCAAACCGCTTGCCTATTGAAATGTTAATCATGTTTTCCCATCCGCGTGGTAGATCCGTTACATTTATTATGTTGACAATGAGCGGTTTTGCATGTTTGAAATTGTAACGGAAATTCATTGACATATGGAACATTTTCGAATACTAGAGATGCATACCTACTCTGCGACCGAGAGTAGACCTTCAAATAGCGATGGACCCACTCTCGAAACAGGTGAATCAAAAAATCGTTCACATTTTTTTCGGACCTCTCCATTTGCATAGAAAACTGAATGTGTGAGTGTTTGGCTGCGCGCGAACGCATAACTGTCCCATGTGCATTTTTGTCGTAAATTAGATTTTGTTACTGGATTTAATCAATTTACATATACTTTTGAAATACATAACAAAACAAATTGTTTATTCTGAAAAATACCGCAAAAAATAGGTCGAGTTGTCCCATTGGATAAAAGGGTATGGCATTTTCACTATTTACACAAATAAATTAATTAACCCCATACACATTAGTTTATTAATTTATTAAATGTGACAATTATTTATTGCTGCATCATTGTACATAGAACGTGATTTTCTCGAATGTAAATTTTATAACTTGGGACAGTTACGCGTCCACCGGCAGAATGGTATATTTCAATTTCGTTTTTTTCTCACTCCAGTTATTACACATGCCATCGTAGCATTACTCTCGGTAACAATCGTACCGTACCAGCATGCAACACAACCAACCGCATAAAACAATGAATGGAGAGGTACCGACGGCGAGATGAGAAATAATGCTTTCAAAGTCAGTTGCTAATCTTGCACCGAACCGCACGCACATTGCTAGTGTGCGCGGCTTGCTTCGATCGAGCGTAGAGGATCACAGTCGCCAATCTATTCGGATTGTCCAAGGTACGAGAGCCGTTGATAGCTGGAGACCCCCCAATTAAAACCAACTATCCTTAGAAGTGATATTGGTGCGGCAAACGAGACTAAATTCGTGCCTGCAATGAACCCCCATCGCCGTTTTTCGAGTGTGAATTAATGAAGCACAGTTATGCAATGTACATCAGTGAACGGGTGTTTTATTTCTGTTGGTAATGTTTTGAGTGCATCGTCTAGTGATCCATGAATAGCGGATAAAATTGTAACAAAGTGATCAATGAAAACTTGATGGCATATCGTTCTATAAAGGTTACCCGCGCTTGAGGTCGCGACTAATACGGATGCATCAGAAGCACGAGGCATATTATTTTTTCACCGATCTTTGTGAACAAGGTAAACCGAAATATATTTAGATATGCACCGTACGTACGACAAGTGAAAGAGCATCACATATAGTGAAAGGCAAATGTACTTTATTGCCATAAGCTGTGCTGCGCATTATTTTGCGTACTAAGTAAGACTCGGAGATATTCGCTTCAAAAAAATGTTTCTTGACTATCAGTTGCGTCGCTGTTGCGGATCAATTCAATTATAGGACTGATTCTTCACATACGATATGACCATACCGATTCATGGTTTGTGTTCTTTGTGTGACGGGTGGTTTGTGTCTGAATGGATGATTTCCACGTGACTGGCTCTGCTAAAGAGAGAACAAAACATATATTTGTGGATGTAGTGACAACATGAACAATGAAACATACCATAGGTAAATATACGTTTGAAGATATTAAAAAAGACAAATTGATTTATATTGTGTTGTTATGGACCTTCTAGTAGTAAGCCACAACAGTATTAATTGGTATGCACTGTAAAAGTCTCTGTTAGTTTTTACAACATGACTTAACATAGACAACCGCTTAGAGTCAGTGAAGATGCATCATTATCCTGCCAAATCCGTGTCAGGCCCGATAGCACATTATTATTTTGATGCAAGTATCTAATTGAAAGGAAAGTCTCCTTTAAACTTTATTTCCCTATTCTGCTTGCAGTTATTCCTGGTGCAAATTCTAGTGGCTCCAGAGACTACAGTCGACTCTCCACATCTCGATGTTCTATATCTCGATATCTCTCCCTATGCCGATGATTTCTTCGGTCCCTTCATTCTGCATACATTTTCACTCTCCGTAACTCGATATCCTCTAGATCTCGATATCTCCCTATCTCGATGTGTTCTTGGTTGATTTTCGTTCCCGTTTTTCTCTCCGTATGTCGATATTCCCATTGTCAAAGGTTACTTAACCCGAATTATATGATTCAAAACAGTTCGGGAGCACGAAGTGACATCTGCTTGTTTATTATTTTCCTGGTAACGGAGTGGTTTTTAATCTAGTATTCATTAAAAATGCGTTCTTTGTCTCGATCTCTCCCTATCTTGTTGGTCCCTTCAATATCGAGATTTGGAGAAGCGACTGTATTACGCGAGTATTCTACAGATTATTCAAGAATTTGCTCTTAGGTTCCTTGAAGAAACCCTTTAGGAATTCTTACAGTGATTTCTTCTGACACACTTTAAACCAGGGTTTCTCAACCGGTGGTCCGCGGACCCCTAGGGGGCCGTGGCGAACTCTCGGGGGGTCCGCGAAGCCATTCGGTTTTAAACCTGGGGTCAGAGCTGACCCGACTCGCAATAAACGAACGAAAACGGATCCAGGTTCGAGTCAAATTGAATGTGTCATACCTACATTCGAACTGTCAGTCACACAATTTCATGAAACTTCACTTCTCTGAGTGCAAAATCACAAAATAAAGTCTCAATATTAATGCGAAAAATATTGCGGAATGCTTTCGTAAATAGCTTCTGTTATTAACATTTTGCATTAATCGTTAATTTTAATAATTATAAAAATGTAAACAATCAATTTTTGACAGTTGAACCCCGCTTAGGTTGGATCGCAAAAAGTCGGCAGAGCAAACACCTCGTTGTGTTTGGGTTGAACCTGGGGCGGATCCGGGTTCGACCCGACCGAATAAAAAAAACGTTTTGACAGCTGTTAGAGTGGATCCAGGGCGAAACTAGGTTCGCCCCAGCAATAAACGAATACGCCATTAGTGTCGTTTCTCTTGATTAATGAATAAATGTGAGGAATCTATTCCTAATATATTATCAACCAGTTGTAAATTTTGCGTCTTTCAAATATTTTTAGGCCGCGATCTTTTTTGATTCTTTCAACAGTTATAATACTGGGAAATTTCCTTCAATGTCATTCTATCGGTTTAAAATAGCAAGCCAGAGACAATCACTTAACGCGGATCCGTTCTAATTCAATTCAATGTGATCTTGGAAAAAGTTTAATTCTTGGCAGATTTTGTCAGCTTTATGGCAAAATCCTCCAAAAATTTCTCAGAACTTTGTTTTTTCACCGCATTTACAAAAACCATTCTACCATTAAGTTTTGAAGTAACATTTTTAATCGATTTTTGTCGCAGTAATCTTCGGTAGATTTCTGCAAAGACTCCTAACGGACATCTGACAAAGCTCATTTGGGCAAAAATGCGTTGTTTTCATATTTTTCAAATAAATAATAAAATAATATGCTAATCAGTCTACAGTCCGGGAAGTCTCTCTTCTGTGCCTTCGACATCCTGTATTTATAGTACAGAAAAAACCTTAGAAACAAGTAAAAGGCACCTTAATCATGGGATAGAATACAGAATACCGCTTGAGATAGAGCGTAACAGTTTTGAAGAAACACTTTAATTGCAAAGTTTCGGTCGAGAAAAATTCACCATCTCAAAGTGAATTGTTGTTGTCTCAAATTGTTCTTTACTCTATTCTAAAATCGGACATAACTGCGATTTACTGCAGAGTTTCAGTGAATGATGAAGGTGTCTGAATGGTTTATCCTACTTGCCCTGCATTATTTTTTATTGGATTTTGTCAACATTGTTTATGGAGGTCATACTTTGGAAAAAAAATGCTAGTAGCCAGAAATCTATATTCCTGACTCAACTATTAGTGGACACCTCCGAAGGATCATAGCAGAATTATTGCATTTGGTTGATTTGCAGAACATTCATCTTTAGGGGTCCGCGAAACATTTTTAAAGCTTCAAAGGGGGTCGCAACACTTAAACGGTTGAGAACCACTGCTTTAAACGATCTCCCCCGGAATTCCTATAGGTATTCCATCAATTCCCTTAGAAATTTTTCCAGTGGTTTAACAGAGGATGCTCATAAGAATTTCTCCTGAATTTGTTTAAGGAAATCTTTGAGCACTCCAATGCTACTACCACCAGCAATTTACACAGATATTCTGCCGTGAATCGCAAGTTAGTCCCATCTGCATTTTCGTTAAAATTGAGTTGATATCAGTTTTCATCATCGTTCACAAGAAACGCGAAAGTTCTACGAGAAGCTTAACGCATCCCGAAAAGGCTTCGTGCCGCGAGCCGAAATGTGTAGGGATAAGGACGGAAGCATCTTGACGGACGGACGTGAGGTGATTGAAAGGTGGAAGCAGCACTACGATGAACACCTGAATGGCACGGAGAATACAGGCGACGAGGGTCCCGACAGCGGAGGAAGTGACTACGTCAGCACGGCGGATGAAGGAAACCAACCTGCCCCCAAATTGAGGGAAGTTAAGGATGGTTGGTTTGACTTTATTAACAAGATTTTTAGCCCTGGGCTAGTTCATCTCGGGACCAACGGCTTTACTTCCCTTCCGAAAGAAGTCGTCACTATAACTTTTTACGTCATAAGTGACTATGTCGGGGGATGGGATTCGATCCCAGGTCCTCGGCGTGAGAGGCGAGTGTTCTAACCACTACACCAGGTCCGTCCCAAGTTAAGGATATCATCAACCAGCTCAAGAATAACAAGGCCGCTGGTAAGGATGGTATTGGAGCTGAACTCATCAAAATGGGCCCGGAGAGGTTGGCCGCCTGTCTGCACCGGCTGATTGTCAGAATCTGGGAAATGGAACAGCTGCCGGAGGAGTGGAAGCAAGGGGTCATATGCCCCATCTACAAGAAGGGCGACAAACTGGAATGTGAAAACTATAGTGCGATCACTATCCTGAATGCCGCCTACAAAGTGCTATCCCAGATTATCTTCCATCGTCTATCACCAATAACAAATGAGTTTGTGGGAAGTTATCAAGCTGGTTTCATCAACGGCCGCTCGACAACGGACCAAATCTTCACTGTACGGCAAATCCTCCAGAAATGCCGTGAATACCAAGTCCCAACGCATCACCTGTTCATCGATTTCAAAGCGGCTTATGATAGCATCGACCGCGAAGAGCTATGGAAAATCATGGACTAGTACAGCTTTCCCGGGAAGCTCACAAGACTAATAAGAGCAACGACGGTGTGCAGAATAGCGTGAAGATTCCAGTTCGTTCGAATCCCGCCGGGGACTTCGACAGGGTGATGGACTTTCGTGCCTGCTGTTCAACATCGCGCTAGAAGGTGTCATGCGGAGAGCCGGGTTCAATAACCGAGGTACGATTTTCACAAGATCCAGCCAATTTGTTTACTTCGCGGATGATATGGATATTGTCGGCAGAACATTTGGAACGGTGGCAGACCTGTACACCCGCTTGAAACGTGAAGCGACAAAAGTCGGCCTGGTGGTGAATGCGTCAAAAACAAAGTACATGCTGATAGGCGGAACCGAGCGCGACAGAGCCCGCCTGGGAAGCAGTGTTACGATAGACGGGGATACTTTTGAGGTGGTTGATGATTTCGTCTACCTCGGATCCTTGTTAACGGCTGATAACAACGTTAGTCGTGAAATACGGAGACGCATCATCAGTGGAAGTCGCGCCTACTATGGGCTCCAGAAGAAGCTGCGGTCGAGAAAGATTCACCCCCGCACCAAATGTGCCATGTACAAAACGCTTATAAGACCGGGTGTCCTCTATGGACATGAAGCATGGACCATGCTGGAAGAGGACCTGCAAGCACTTGGAGTGTTCGAACGAAGGGTGCTTAGGACGATCTTTGGCGGAGTGCAGGAGAACGGTGTGTGGCGGCGGAGAATGAACCACGAGCTCGCTAGACTCTACGGCGAACCCAGTATCCAGAAGGTTGCGAAAGCCGGAAGGGTGCGCTGGGCAGGGCATGTTGCAAGACTACCGGACAACAATCCTGCAAAGATGGTGTTCGCGTCGAATCCGGTTGGCACAAGAAGGCGGGGAGCACAGCGAGCGAGGTGGCTTGTTCAGGTGCAACAAGATCTGGAGAACGTGGGCCAAAATCGAAGTTGGAGAGACACAGCCATGGACCGAGTAAATTGGCGTAACATCGTTAACGAGGTTTTATCAAATTAATTGATGTAACACCAACTAAATAAATTATAATCAGTTTTCATCATATATTTATATGATCTTCCAGCTGGACTAAAGTGACAACAAATTTTGTTCGGTAAAATTGGGAAAAAACACCAAGTCGGATTGTCCCATCATGAAAAGTAATGGCATATGCCTACTTTTTACAGATGGGATTGACTTGCGATTCACGGCAGTATTAACCTGAAAAAAATCCCTAGTATCTATCCCATCTAGCTAATTCTTCCATCGTTTTCTCAATTGTTTACTCTTTGACATTCTTGTGCAAAGATTTGTAGAGGAGTTCTTGCAAGAAAATCTACAAATATTTATTCAAAAGTGTTTGATCAAATTAGGGGGTATGCGTAGTACATGGTTCTTATATCGCTCGTTTGCGTCAACATCAAGCATCGTAACTGGCAGTTCCATTTAAAAGGAAATTAAATTGATGTTTCATGCTGCAAACTGAAAAATATTAATAGCATGATTCGCCGAAAAGTGTTATACATGTTTATTTTTTTCGAGCTAAATATGTCCAAAGAAACCTTTAACAAGGATTTAGGAACTTTAGAAATTAAACAAGTTTCATCAAAGGTTGCGCTCCATAGAATATTATGCTTCCACAACTGATACATACAGCTCGCTGAGTAATGAATACTCAGTGGACAAAGTAATACTATTGAGATGCTGAGAGATGATTGCAGTGGAATCTCATTTTGCATCTCTTCAAAGACAGTTAACCCAGTGATTTGGGCGATATTACGATTGAACAACAAGAACATAATATTACTATTCAGTTGCGTTTTCGACAATTACTAGGGGACTAGTTTGGAAGAAGCGAGAACAATTTTTTTAAATACAAAGCAATGAAAGTCCCAGGCGATGATGTATTTTTTTATATCCTCATTAAGAAACTTCCAGAGAGTAGTTACAGGGGATAGACAAAATGATTGAGATAGGCAAAATTCAAATGCTTATAACATTTTGAAAAAAAAACTGATGAAATTGGATGCATCTGAAAGCATTTGATAGCAAATTTGGTTTATTGTCAGTAATTTACCTGGTCATGCATTTGGCCACCGGAGATGTTCCGGATTTTTCGAGGTCATTTCGAAGTCACATTTTTTTGTCGCTTGTAATTTTGTGCGGTGGGAAGTTTTATAGATGCTGACATTTTTCCAAGAAACTAGAACCAATTGACGATTAAATGCAGGTGGACGCATTAAGATTCGTTGGAAATTTTCTGAGATATGGCCATTTCCGTAAAACGTGTGCCGGAAACTGACTGATCATCATATCGTAATTTTTAGACATCTCCTAGAATATTTAACCCATTTGCATGATTTTTCCAGAGTAGTTCCTTTTTATCTAGCTTTGTATAGCCCACATTTTATTTTTTGATAAGTTGATGTAAAACAAAATGACCGCCAAATGTATTTTATATGGAGAATGTCGGAGCAACATCGGAATATCTTTGAAACCAGATCACCAACGACATACAGTATTGGACAAAACATTTGAACTATTTCGATTTTCCATACAAAATTACCAACTTTGGTAAGCTAGATCTCAGACCGATTCGAATGAAATTTTCACAGAACATCAGATATAACTTGAATTTTAACATATATTTTTGAATAATTTTTCCAATCACGAGTTTATAAGTAATAACGGTTTAACTAAAATGGAAGATCGCAGCAAGCTGTGCGTGCGGGCGGCTGCGTTTTGAATTCGCTGTCACGTTTTGTTTCGTTTTCGCGATTTAAAATTCGGCTGGTGAAATATGGAAACAGCTAGGGGTGCTATGCCACCTATCGAAAATTGTGAAAAGAGAAATAGCTATGTGAAGTGATAATAGTGGATATAGTCAAAACATATAAGCCTTAGAATATATTACGTTTGTCAGCGTGTCACGATCGATTCTCAGGAAGTGCGTTCCTCGCTCCTACAGGGCGATCATTTTCGCTATTATGGTAATAAGCACTTGGTCCACTCTGACTGCATACTTTTATGGATTTTCATTGATCATCCAAAGTAAATTTATTACATATCTCTCGCAGTTTACAACATTCATCAAATCTGATCAAAGTGGAATGGAGGTAAGGTAAGGGCCCATTCACAAATTTCATAACGCTGAAGGGGGTGGGTGGGTGCCCTCGTGCTGTTACGGCTCATACAAAATTTGTAAAATATTCATACAAAAAGCGTTACGAGGGGGTGGGTGGGTGTCGAAAATAGCCATTTTTGGCGTTATGAAATTTGTGAATAAACCCTAATTTCGTATCTAATGGAAGAATAATCCAATTTTCCCAAGTTTTGTACTTGGTCCCCTCTGACTTAACGCCGACCAAATGTAGAATAAAGTAATGAAAGTGTGTTTTCGCAAAGTTTAAAATTATGTGATTCCACTGGTGGTTCGGCCGAACAATCGCGAGTGTCATTTTGCGAAAAGATGGTGGAGTCGCCAGTGCTTTGCAGCAGTTAGAAACAATCAGCTTTCCATGCGTGTGAGAGACGAGTGATGATTTGCTGAGGGAATTCGAAGAAAGAATTTGGTGAGTTTGTTCCGATATGTGGCCAATGTGCCAGTATTATTCACTTGTTTGCCAGAACGTCTACCGAACATATCCTATGGCCTTACCCTTCCCATTAACACTCCACAATATTCCGTAACACCTATGAGAGGTCGTAGAGTTCTCAGCATCTTTCTTAAGTAGGTGTTCATTTAACCACCCCTCCCCAACCCCCAGCATTCGAAAGGACGTGGCCAGGACAGCTCTCGACTGTTGGAGGATGCGTCTTTCTTGTCTGAGAATCAGGGATTAGTCCCAAATCTCTGGCTTTGGTTATGGACGGGAAGGAGGCAACCCTCATGCAACAACGGTCTAGGACTGTACCACTTACGAATTTGTGCGAATTGCTTAATGCTAATAACGTTTTAACTAAAATGTAATTTTCGACCAAAAATTCAAAACTATTCATCTCAAAATCTAATCTGCCTTACACAAAAACTGTCTTCAGCAAACTTGTTCATCCCGTTAAAATCTACAACTTTGCTGAAGATACCATGAAGCTATTCCTTCAATATGTTTAGTTATGTCATTTATAAAAAAATCGTCAAAAAATTCAGTTTAGTCAAACCGTTACTGCTTTTGAACTTGTGATTGGAAAAATCATTCAAAAATATATTTTAAAATTCAAGTTATATCTGATGTTCTGCCAAAATTTCATTCAAATTGGTCCATAAATAACTGAGATATAGCTTACCAAAGTTGGTCATTTTGTATGGAAAATCGAAAAAGTTGCAAATGTTTTGTTCAATACTGTATATCGACAAGGATTCTCAAACTAGAAGAGTTTTTTTTTAAGAATTTGTGAAAAATGGTACAAAAATATCAAAAAACAAAAAAGTTATCAAGGTTTGAATATTTTATTGCGGTAATGAATGAAGCTGCCGGTAGTGGGGTTAATATCTGAGTGCGTTCACACACCATTCGTTAAATAACTCCTGATTTCTCAATGGCTTCATCAAATATAGCTTCTGATACATCCGTCGGATGATCCAAATCCGATTCAGGTAAGGAATTCTGACTTGGAATCGGATCGTTTAGCAGACGTAGTGAAGCTAATCAGTATACTCTCCACAAAGGCATGATTTTCATGCAGTCGTTCGTGTAAGGCGGCATCCACAAATTACGTAACGCTCTAGGGGGAGGGGGGAGTAGGCTCAAGCGTTACGGCTCATACAAAAATAAGAAATTGTTCATACAAAAAGCGTTACGGAGGGGGGGGAGGCAACAATTTTCAATTTTAGCGTTACGTAATAAATGGACGCTGCCTAAACAGCACATGAAGAATTAAATGAACAATATAGTAGACAATAATTGTGTGTGGAGTCTTACCTGGTTTGTTTAGTCCATTCAATAGTGCAAATTGAACGGAATTTTTCGTAATTGCAAAAAATGGTGTATGCAACTCGTTGCAAAAGCCGATTATTTCAGCACTCGTCGTAATTATTCAACACGGTAAGCCACGTTGGATAAAAGTATGTCTCGTGCTGAAAAAAACATAATTTTGAAACTTGTTGCATTAATAACTATTTTGCAATTCTGTTGCAAATCAATCAACTTTCCATTGAGAAGTTGATCAACATAACGGCCTACTTTTCCTACCGAAAGAAACAGTGCTGAAAAGTACAACTTATCATCACACTTTTCGGTGCTGAAAAGTAGCACTTTTCAGTACTGTTTTGGTAGGCGTCAACCCAGTCTCTTCATGCCATTTGTGCTTATTATGCGCGGCGTGTGATTTGAGACGACTCGTTCTCACCTCGGGTGACGTGAGGCGGCTAATGTTAATCAAATGGAAGCGAGTCGATACCTCACCGACTCGTCTCGCCTCACATGCCGCACAGAATAAGCACAATTGCATCTGATTTTTGGGTTTATTCTACGACTGGCGTGAGGTGAGAATTATCGGTGCCGTCATAGTGAGGTGATAATTCTCGACCCGAGTGAAGTGACTTTCCATCTGGTTTACACGGCGAGTTTATTTCCGTTATGCGATCTGGTTCCGACACAGGTTGGCGGATCTGATGTGGGATCGGATCGTCCAACATTTGTAGTCAGCTACTGTATGTGATGTTCTTTCCTCCAATAGGGAATATAGATCTGCATGATACCGATGGGAGCGAGAAAACTTGTGACATTCATGGGTACTACTGTATCACAGCCTACGTGATTGAAAAATACTGAATTGATACTACGCATGGATGTATGTTCTCTTAAAATGTTTGTCTGTGCTTCTAGAGTTCATCCAGCTGAAACGCCATTTTTCGAAGTAGCAAAAAATGTTGTATGCAACTCGTTGCAAAACTCGATTTTTTCAGCACTCGTTGTATTTATCCAACCTCGTTGGATAAATGTACAACTTGAAAAAATAATCATTTTGCAACTTGTTGCATAAATAATTATTTCATAGAAGTTAAAAAATAACATATTTTATGTGTTGTTCGAAATTATAATTCTACTTATTTTTATTGCATCCAGGGACGCATTTACGGGGCGCCGAGGGGGCCATGGTCTCCGGGCTCCACATTTTAGCGGCCCTACAAATCTTGAGAAACATATTTATAGTTGAAGTTTTACGAATAATTAGAATCATTGCAGTAGCACATACTTTTTTGGAATCGCATCATATGATCTGAAAGATTTAATTTTTCTAGTAAATATTTGGATAAACAAGTAGAGTCATCCTTTTGCTTAAATTCCTAACGATGCTATTTTCTTTCTTTTTTCTTGATGCTTGTTACTTTCTTCTTTCACCAACGTGACTTTTTCAACTGTAACGACAGCTTTCTTAAAGAAGTTTAAGACTAGGTTCGAATGCAATTTTTAAATCTTCAGTGCTTAAGTGCCTTGAATTTCGGACATATAAAATGCATCAAAGCCGTTTCCCCACACAAAATGGTTAATTTCAGATAGCTATATCGCCGTCGTTTCTCAACCAATTCTTCTCATTTTTTTCTGTGACGAACTACGGCTTTGGTGCATTTGTTATGTTCGATACTGTAGAAACTTTAGAGACCTCTAGCTTGAAAAAAAAAACCAGACATGAACCAAAAATGAATCAAACAGGAAACAGAAAAACAAAACGTAACCTTAAAGAAACCAGAAGATGAGAGTTTGATTCTTCATCACATAATCAGGCCAGCCATTTCTCTTTTTTGTAATTTCTCTTGACATTACGACATTCGTTTAACTATATGTATTGTTCATGATTTTCCCTAGGAATTTCGTGAGAATTTAGGTATTTACCCAAAAAATCATAGTTTATTCCGAAGATTTCTCCAGGAGTTCATTAAGTGATTATTTCCCGTGGAATTCCTTCAAGATTTTTTCTAATGAAATCTTCCAAAAATTTTGTTTCCGATATCTCGAACATAACCTGGATTTCTCAAGGACAACCATAGAAATTACCAAAGATATTCCATCAGGCAGGGTATTATCTGGTGATTCTTCCATCGATTTCCTCAGTATTTCCTCCAAGATTAATGTTAAGAACATCTTCAAAAAATCTTCAAAGACCTCCTAGACTCAAGGATTTCCTGGAGAGAATCCTCTAAGCATTCTTTGAAAAATCGCTGGAAGACGTCCAGGGAGAATTGGTAGAGTAATCTCTAAAAGAATTACTAGAGAGATTCCTGTATGAGTCCCTGACAATATGCCAGATCAAATCTCTGGTCAAATCACTAGAAGTTTTTTCTTGAGACATGATAAAGTCTTTGAATTTTTCTATGGAACCTGTTGAATTTTGCATCCGGATTCACTGCAATCAAAATAAGGAAAAAGTAGACTTAAGAAACATTTTTTTATTAAATCAAATGACTTCTTAGAGACGTTCATTAAAATAGAGACAAAGTCTCTAGAACAAAAATTGCTACCAGCCCTACACCAATTTCTTCAACTCAAAACTGTTAGTAAATCTGTATGTACTTGAATATTAAAAGATGAATAGAATGAACATAATTTCAATTAAGGCTCCAATAAGAAGGGATTCATCACACATATCTTGTTATTGACGAATAAGCCATGTAAACATATAAAATCTACGAAGGTATATAAAATATTAAAGAAAATATTAGTCACATTAATTTAAATTTAAAATTGGTTTACTTTCATAAGGGGTTTAAAGTATTTTTAATGTTTTGAATATGTTTGACTTCTGATAATAAAAACCTTACAAAACCATTAAAAATATTTGGGAAGAGGGCCCCCACAAGACAATGAACCCCGGGCCCCCACATTTGTAAATCCGGTCCTGATTGCATCTTCGTTAAAATCAATGAAAAAAAATGTATTTGGAGACACTGGTGCAAAAAATGCAAAGATATCATAAAACAAATCAAGATGTCCAAAACTGGGGGACAGGAGGTGCTAGTTTGTAGTTTAATCATATTTAGTTCAAATATGGCACAAAATACATGCTTACTTTCAAATTATGATGGTTTTCCAATATGCTTGTGAAATCCAAATTATTTTTCAATATTCAAAATCGTTATAAAATAAGTTTAAATTTAAGGCGATACGACAACTTATTAACGGTTTTCAAACATCTCAACTTTTCAAAAAAAACGAGCAACCATTACTCTCTATAATAGTTTCCTTTTCTTCTAATATACCACCTTTATTGGACCATGATATCTCAATTTTTCGACGGTGTCCAGTATTGGGGGCTGTCCTATTCGGAGGGCTAAGCTTGTATTAGTTGTACAGAATGAAACCTTATATTAATCTATAATGTTAATATTATAAAATTAAAATTATGTTAGGATTAGGGTTAATTTGGATAAAACACACAATCACCTAATGGATTTCGTTTATCTGGACAAATTAACGAGTTTAGTTTGTCATTATCAAAGTAATTTCGTTTTGCTGTTCTCAATAGGTAGGTAAAACGAAATAATTATCATTTTTGCACGCCCTGATTTGCCCTCGTAATGCAATTATATTAGGTTGTGCATTTTTTCCCCATTATACACCGCAAAAACTCCATCGATAGGGTTTTGAATAGAGCAAGTAAATGGACCGATCAGCTGCGAAGCCGCACCTGACAAAGCATCATACGGAGATGGTTTTGTGCCTGTGTCTAAACACTTATATTCCATTCAAGTGTAGATGCATGCTTTGGATAGCTAAACATAATCCGATTGTTTCTCTTTACTTTCTATACTTTTATATACGGTAGGGTGAGCACTTGTCTGAATTGCAGAGTCGAGTAATTAAAAACTAATGCAGAGAAAGGCAATCATTAATTTGCGACGGATAACTTTTGTTTTTGTTGCAAGAAAACAATCTCAATTATTGTGATTTTTGTTAGAATTGTATAATGAAATTAACTTCAAGGCATGTCTTTTTTTCAGTAGAGTTTGTGATGAACAGTTACTAAAAATGAATGGAAATCCATAAAATAGAGAAGAACTAATAAATAGAAACAAAAAATAATAGAATTATAATCAAACTTAAAATGCAGATCTGATTGACAATTCTGTTTAACTATGAGCAATTCTCGCTGAAACCAGGCCGCCATCGGCACCCATCGTTAGAATTCCAATTTTATGCCACTGATCACTAGTTTTCGATAAAACTTAAGGGTGGTCCTTTTTGTTTTCTCAAATTGGTGGACCCCTCGTACGCCAGCTAGCTAAACAGTTTGCAAGAAAGCCCATTTTTTGATAAATCTTGGGTATTTCTTCACGTGGTATGTCTCATATTTCCCTTGGAACACATAGCAAACTTAGTGGCATCGTATAGAGAAAGGATATAGCTTTCATTTGAAGTTAAAAAAAATTTGGCGGCCATTTTGAATTTGGCCGCCATCTTGAATTTTGTTAGAAAAATCGTTTTTACACCATTAGCGCACCGCTAGTTTTGAATTCTGAGATCACCATCAGAAAGCTGAGGAAAAATTGCGTAAGATAGGCTACAGAAACTAGGTGTGCAATGGTATTTACCCTATGAAATGAACGATTTTCTAAAACATGTTCTACGATTTTGACGTATATGGCGAGTGCAATCAATGCAATCATCATTTTTTGTACAACAAAGATACAAATTTTCAATCGTTGGTATTTTTTCGAGCCGAGTGAAGAATAGGAGTATTATTTTGAGTGATAAAATCTGGCGGCCATCTTGGATTTTGACGCCATCTTGATTTTGATTAGTAGAATGAAACTTTCACCTTGAAAGCACTCAGCATGTCGAATTTAGAGGTTACCAATAAAAACAAGGCTACGTATACTCTTCTTCTTATTATTCTTCATTTTCCTGACGTTACGTCCCTAGTGGAACCGAGCCTGATACTCAGCTTTGTTAGTTATAAATACAGGTTATCAAATAGGAATTTTCTTTTATAATGCGATTTTAACATAATTCTTCGACATACATTTGAATTCAGTTATTATGAATAAATAAATTTAATGAATAAAAACCGTCCAAAAACATTATTTGAAATAAATAAATGTTATTTTTACCACATGCATTTTTTGTCATTGAATGAAGTTTATAAATTGCGCGTTGTGACATTAGTAAGTTTTGTGGTAATATCTGTGGTTTTAACGTAAAACATTTCCAAAAGTGCATTAATTTAGAATGGAAATCTTAAATTTTTAAACAAAAAAATCCTTGATTTTCTGAATTATAAAGTATCGTTTTTACTACCACCACCCAACATGCATATGAAAAATAGCGAAATTGAAAGATGAGAAGCAGGCTTTGTTCTAATGTGGACGTAATGCCGAAACGCAGGTGTATTATTTTGAGGTTGGAAAATCTGGTGGCCATCTTGGATTTCGACGCTATCTTAGTTTTTAGCAGTAGAATGATGTTTTACCATTTCAGCGCTCTTCATGTTTAATTATCAGGTCTCCGTAAAAAAACAAACAGATTCTTTATTTCTTATCTTATCTTAGCTGTTCAACTGATTGTTCATTTCTATCAATGGTTTTAGACCAAATAAATGAAAGAATTAATGTTATTTTTCAACTCGCAAATATGCAGAATAATCATTCAGGTGGCAAATAAGAGTTAAAAAATTCTACTTGATGATTTGTTTTTGAAGCTGAGGGGCTGGCTCTGTTCCAGTAGGGACGTAACGTCAGGAAAAAGAAGAACAACAAGAAGAGTAAGTGTAACGGTAGCATTTAAATTCAACATGTTGAGTGCCAACAAGGTGAAACTCATTCTACTACTTAAAACCAAGATGGCGTCAAAATCCAAGATGGCCGCCAGATTTTTTCACTCAAAATAATACTCCTATTCTTCATCTGACTCGAAAAATACACCAACGATCGAAAACTTGTATCTTCGTTGTACAAAAAATGATGTTTGCGTTGATTGCAGTCGCCATATACGTCAAAATCGTGGAACATGATTCAGAAAATCGTTAATTTCATAGGGTAAATACCATTGCACACCTAGTTTCTGCAGCCTATCTTACGCAAATTTTCCTCAGCTTTCTGATGGTGATCTCAGAATTCAAAACGAGCGGTGCGCTAATGGTGTAAAAACGTTTTTTCTAACAAAATTCAAGATGGCGGCCAAATTCAAAATGGCCGCCATATTTTTTTTAACTTTAAATGAAAGCTATATCTTTTCTCTATACGATGCCACTAAGTTTGCTATGTGTTCCAAGGGAAATATGAGACATATCACGTGAAGAAATACCCAAGATTTATCAAAAAATGGGCTTTTTTGCGAACTGTTTAGCTAGCTGGCGTACGAGGGGTCCACCAATTTGAGAAAACAAAAAGGACCACCCTTAAGTTTTATCGAAAACTAGCGATCAGTGACATAAAATTGGAATTCTAACGATGGGTGCCGATGGCGGCCTGGTTTCAGCGAGAATTGCTCTATAATAAGCAAAAAAGCTAATTGAATTTTACCACTTTACTTCACATTGCAAAAAGAAAATACTAAACATCACTGGTAAGGCGAACAAATATCGTTAAACTCTAATATGTTGGTCTCTATTTTCAATGGTAGGTCTCTAAAATTACCATTTTCCTTCCCTTTGCAGTGAATTCTGAATCCCAATACCTAACCAGGAATGTACTCGGGGATTACTCTGAAAATTTTCCAAATTGCTATTCCAGGATATCATTCAGAGAATACTGGTTTTCCACCATTTTTTCCACTAGTTACTCTATCAGATCTTCTAAAGATTCCTGCGATACCATCCCGAACTACCTCGAATGGGTCACTACCCCGAAAGCCATTACCCTTAATGGTTCATTACCCCGAACGCCACTATCCTGAATGGGCCATTACCCCGAATGGGCCATTATCCCGAATAGTATGAGATACAGGACAATTTCTTGTTTTAGGTAAAAAAATTTGACCATATATGGTATACTGTAATAAAAGATTGACTATTCATGCATGCGTCTTTAATGTAAACTTATAATAATGGTGGTTAAAATTCTTCGGTACAATTTTCATCGTATATTTTCCCTTCTTCCATATGTCAGTTTTTCTTACGAAATATCCTATTCCCAATTGGAAACTTAAAGTATTTTCTTTTTTTCTGGCCCAAGACCTGTTTCTTAGCTCAGTGAGCATTTTCGAAGGTTATTGTCTGAGAGCTTTCCTTGTCAATTGACCATTACTGTATACGTGCCTCTATGCTCAGAGAAGTTAAGGAATTCCAACCCATCAACCTCAATATGATCTTGCTTAACAGTTGCGCGCTTACCGTGATTTTGACTCCCAGGTGATGCTCATATTTTACTTTTGATTTTTAACAAAGATTTTCCTTTCTTATGAACATGGGTTGTGCCGTAGCATCACGTTGTTACAATGACTATTCACGTCATAGTTGCAAGCATTTTATCAGAAATGTGCCCTTCTTTCTTAAATAGGCTGTTCTTTCAAATTATCGTTGGAAAAGCTAGTCACTAATATGTTCATGTGGAACCGATATTTTTTTGAAAGCGGGATATCCATGAGGCTTTCATTGAAGATAATGCTGCTAAAATTTTAATCAGAAATTTTCCCTACTTTTATCTTCTAGTGTTAAAACAGTCAGATCTCCAATGGAACTGCTCACCACCATGGACAATTTTTACTGTAGCGGCGATCAGAGGCCGCCGTGTTTCTAATGCTGTGTAGAAACATGATCAATAGTATTAGCGTTTCTATGCCACAGCGGAACGATTGTATATCAGGTTGGTCTTTAAGCGGGTCCCATAGAATATACTTACAGATATAATATAAAGGTGATTATCAAACACTGGAGCAACTCCAGGATTTTCTTGCAGAAAAACGTTGGCAAAATTCGTGAACAAACTCATGGTAGAGTCTCTGAATCAATGTCTAGGGATATCCTCCAAAAATCCCTGTTGATATCTTGAAGGTACATGTATCTACATGTACAATATATTTTGAAACGTATTTTTATCATGACAACGGTGGGAATGTTACTTAAATGAATGGACAATGAAGTGCTATTAAAATACAGTCGAAGCTCGTTATAACGACAACTTTTATAACGACAAAAGCTCTCTATAGCGACATTTTTCGGTCCCTTGAAAAATATTTTGATGTTATAACTATTCTCTATAGTGACAATTCCCTATTACGACGGTCCCTTGCGATGTCGTTATAACAAGCTTCGACTGTAATATAAGATTTTTATACTCTTTATTTGTGGGCTTCGTGACCGTGCGGTTAGTGTTACCAAGCATTTAGCCGCATCGAGTCAAGGGATGTAGGTTCGATTCCCGCTTCAGGCCGGAAAACTTTTCGTGAGGAATGTTTTTCGACTGTGCCACTGGGCGTTGCATGCTAGTCCGTTATCTAGTGTGGTGCTTCCTTCAAAGGGCAAATACAAGTTATTTTCACTTACCCCTTTTGCCCCACTTGCCCGCATTTTTTGCCCATTCAACCCCAATTGACACAAAAATATTTGTTCTTGTCAATACAAATAAAATTCCATCCTATGTGCAATAAAAATCTTATCATTCGGCTTGAATTTGGCCTAGCCTATTTTATGCTGAAATACTGAAAACTGATACGCTTCTGAAAAAGTTGTTCTTCTTATGGTTTGAAGCAAAAGTTGAGCATCTAACTTGGCATCTAAATAAAAAAACACAGTGATCTGTTTAACAATCGATGAGTAATCATTTCTTTCATTTTCTTTTTTCTTCCAGGGCTGCGAGTTTAAGAAATCCAGAAATGGACGCAGATGTACACAAAAAACTCAGCGCAAGTTGATTCCTAGTTAGATAATATAGTTAGAGAAGGAACATTAGCAGCTTGATGCGTGCTAACAAATCTAGTCAAAAGGGCAACATCACCATTCAAATCATCAGTATATTGTTAAAACTACATTACTGTAGTCAGTGTGTGTAACATGCGGAGAAATTTGAAGATTTTTCTGATATTAGCGATAACATGGATACTGGTAGCTGTTTACTACTTCGAAGGAAGCTACAAAAGTCGAAACCGAGCGTTGCGATTGCGCGACCATCAAACATCTGCCGTGACTCCACAATCATTATCCGCGGAATGGCCACAGCATTCGTATAGTCCGTCAACCTCACCTAGACAAAATGTTGTCTCGAACACACTGTTGCACATGTCCTCACCCCGGCACACATGGGACTATTTCGACGAGATGGGATACATACAGAAAGGCAGCCTACAGCAAGGAGAGGATCCATATTTGCGCAATCGTTTCAACCAACAAGCAAGTGATAGTTTGAAAAGCAATCGAGAACTTCCCGACACACGGAATCCTATGTGTCGAAAGAAATGGCCTAGTAACCTACCACCTACCAGTGTGATTATAACCTTCCATAATGAAGCACGAAGCACCCTTCTGCGAACGATTGTAAGTGTCTTGAATCGATCTCCAGAGCACTTGATACACGAGATTATTCTAGTAGATGACTATTCGGACTTCCCCGAAGATGGACAGGAGTTGGCGAAAATTCATAAAGTTAAAGTGATTAGAAATGAGCAACGTGAAGGCTTGGTGCGGTCGCGTGTGAGAGGCGCAGACGCGGCAACTGCATCCGTCTTAACGTTTCTCGATAGTCATTGTGAGTGCAATGTAGATTGGTTAGAACCGTTGTTGATTAGAGTAAAAGAAGACCCTACTCGCGTAGTGTGTCCTGTGATCGATGTTATTAGTATGGATACCTTCCAGTACATAGGTGCTTCAGCAGATCTTCGAGGTGGGTTTGATTGGAATTTAGTATTTAAATGGGAATACCTGAGCACCGCAGAAAGGCATGAGCGCCAGAAGGATCCAACCACTCCCATCAGAACACCAATGATTGCTGGTGGATTGTTTGTGATAGATAAGGTATACTTTGAAAAGTTGGGAAAATATGATACTCAGATGGACATATGGGGTGGTGAAAATCTAGAAATCAGTTTTCGCGTCTGGCAATGTGGTGGTAGTCTGGAGATTATTCCATGCAGTAGGGTTGGCCACGTGTTTCGTAAAAGACATCCGTATACCTTTCCTGGGGGTGGCAGTGGAAATATCTTTGCCAAAAACACAAGACGTGCTGCTGAAGTATGGATGGATGACTATAAACAGTATTACTATGCTGCAGTTCCCTTGGCAAAGAATATCCCGTTTGGAGATATTGAAGAACGAATGGAACTGAAAGAAAGGCTCCAATGTAAACCCTTTAAATGGTACTTGGCAAACGTATACCCTCAGCTTACAATACCAGAACAGCAAACCAAAGGAAGCTTACGGCAAGGGCCCTATTGCATGGATACATTGGGCCATTTGGTTGATGGGATTGTTGGGCTTTATCAGTGTCACGATAGTGGTGGTAACCAAGATTGGGCTATTACCAAAAAAGGACAAATCAAGCATCTGGATCTATGTCTAACGTTATTAAATTTTGCTGTGCGATCGCGCTTCAACATGGTTGTTTTAAAGTACTGTGATGAGTCTGCGAATCAGCAGTGGCACAAAAGAGAGGGCGGACTGGTCCAACATAGTAAGATAAATGTTTGTCTAGACTCGCGTTATGTAAAGGAGAAAGGCATCACTGCAGAGCGATGCAACTCTGCTCTTGAGTCGCAACATTGGAGGTTTTCCACCAAGTGAGACTAGCAGAAATAGCAACCAAAAACGACTATAAACCGGTACAACAAACTCCCCTTGGATGTGTTTCTTATTATTGTTCAGCTACTGAGAGTTAAGGAAGTATAGAATTAATTATGACAGTGAAGAAGCTAGCTATAAATACTTAATGATCAATTAAAATATATAAAAGAGTGCTTCAAAGCGCAACGATAGCATCGTGATTGTACATTCCAAGTAATGATTAGTTTTTACTACCATCCATAATAAAAGTCTTTGAGAGAATTGTAATCACCTAATTATAATCATTAATCGATGACAATCCATAGTTGATGTTGTATTGTGTATCTGGCAGCAGTCGACGGCAAATTTGGTCTTATTTCAGAAACTTGCTTGGTCATGTATATTGGACACCGGACACCGAAGATGTTCCGGATTTTCCGAGGTCATGTCCAAATGGCATATTTTTTTGTCGCTTGTATTTTTATGCGGTGTGAAGATGTACAGTATGGCCCATAAAAAATGCGAAAATTGTTTATCATCCAAAAGTGTTATTTTCTTTGTTTTTGTGAGTGAATGCATTTTTCGATTATTGGAGTATATTTTGGCATACCTATTTAGGACAATTTTTGTCATATTTTTCTTACTACCCTAAATAATGTAAAGAAGTTCAAAGGATTTGTCCGCTCGAAGTTAGAAACAGCATCTGATTGTCGTATACTCTAATGATAAACTTTCCACCTTCGAACATCACACTTTATTGTTTAAAATATTAGTTTGCTTGGTATCAGAGGATGGAGGAGTTATTATAGAACGTGTTTTTCATGGTCACTGTGGTAGTTTGGTATATCTTATAGTAGGCCGTGTCGTTAGTGGGTTTCATTATTACTGAAGTTGTCAACTGGGAAACTTCACATTGGCGACGAGAGAACCTAGATTTGTCTGCGATGGCCATTAAATTCTAATTACATAGGAAGAAAAAAATATTTGAAGAAAACAGCTGCTTTTCGAAGAATTTCAATAGATATTTGTAAATACTGTTCTAACGGCCGTTCAATTATTTGGTGATTTCTGATGCCTCAAATATGACGCTAGTTAATTTGGAAAACAATAAACATGTGTGTAAGTAAGTTCTATAACACAGCGCAACAAAAATGACATTTTTGCGTGCCTCAAGGATCAAATTATGTGTCTCTAGTAGATTTTGGGTTGCTGAATCTGATGCCGTTCTCAGAAATTTCCCAGCACGTCACAATTTTTAGCTACAGGTCGCCAAAGTTGCATAAAACATTGGTTTTATTGATGTTTACCTAAAATTTGAAGTATATTTTATCAAACTTTTTTGTGATCTCATCCACCGAGCATGCAAAGAGAACCTAAACTTTCGTTTTAGATATATTTTGGTTGAAATTTTACGATTAAATTTAGATTAAACCAACTTTTTTAACATACTTGCAGTCTCCATACAAAATTCTTCGTTTCTCTTATATGGCAAAACACAATACTTTTCTAAACCATCAAAAAAATAACTTTTCTGCATCAAAAGTATTATAAACTTTGATGATAAGTATTGTTATACACATATAGTTTGAATTCTGTGGCAAATAAGGCAAATCAGTTGCCTTACAAGCTGGCAAACTTGCATGCAAATTTGCTGAAATAGTCAATTTTTGCATTTTCAACCACCAATATCTCAAAAACTAGACGTGCTATGATATTTCTGTAAACGGCAATGGACTCAGCAACCCTTAATTAAGTAAATAGATGTATTTTGATGATGGAGACAAAAACGTGTTCCGCAGTGTAATAAAAACTTCACCTTAGAAGGGAAGTTGCCTTAGCGGCGGATTCGGGGGGTGGGACATTTCGCATAAAGACGTTTCGCATAAGGACGTTTCGCATACGGACGTTTGGCATAATGGACATTTGGCATAATCCGAATTATATGCCTTCTTTAAAATGCTACCTGTTCTTGTATGAAACTGCATTATGCGAAACGTCCGTATGCGAAACGTCCTTATGCGAAACGTCTTTATGCGAAATGGGTCACCCCCGCGGATTCGATCCCTTAAAAGGGAGCAACCGGGACGGATGCGATCCGTTAAGTCCGGTCAATATTGAAATGCTCCCCTAAGAAGGGAGCTGCCGCAGCGAACTGTCGGGTCCGGCGGAAAACGAATTAAATGCTTGCCTAAGACGCAGCCATAGCGACGCATACGATCCGTCTTGTGGAAACTGAAAAGCTCGCCTTAGATGGGAGAAGCTGCAACAAAAAGTTCAAACTTAATAACCCAAAAATCAGCAGGGAGTGCTATACAGTTGTTGGTCTGCCTGGTTAAGCGAAAAGAACAAAAACAACAGATTCGATCTGTTGCGTCCGATAAAAATATAGAAAAAAATGTGCTAGGTCGATTACAGAAAGGTTGCAGCAACGCATAAGATAGACAACTACTTCACTAAAGGATTCCTAAAAGCTTTGGAAACGTGTTGAATTCTATTAAAATTAAGATTTCACTAATATGTTTGCCCGTTAAGCTATTGATTTTGTTTGCGAGAAAATGTAACGATGTGCAATTACTTACGATAAATTATGTTATTGAGATGCCGTCATTGGTCTTTATTAGAACATTTTGGTATCGGCGCACCGCATGATTGCAAGAAGGCATAGGTAGGAGCTTTTCCTGTGTAGAGTGTTTGCGCGCCTAGGTTGAAAGCTAACCAGAAGATGTGTAGAAGAGTGAAAGCACAGTCCATTCAAGAAAAAGGGAACTGAAGAGCAAGCATGAATGAACATGCAACAGTCCACTAATAGGCTTTGCGGAGTAATGTTCTCGCGAAGAAATCGCAGTTAATAAAGTTAAAGTTATTCGGAAAATTAATCCCATGCGTTGTCAGTGAAATTTAGACCAATCCGGAGAAAACCCCAATCCCCTGAGCTGTCGTCGGAACAGATTTGATGTTGCAAAAATCGGTATTTTCTGTTGAAGAAAAGGAGATGTGGTAGTTTGGCATATCTTATAGTAGGCTGTGTCGTTAGTGGGGTTCATTATGGACCAATGCACGAGTTCACTAATTTGACGTTTGAGCGATGCCGAATTCACTAGTTGCCATGGTCCCGTAAATAACACGGCACCGCTCAAACGTCAGATAGCGAACTCATGCATCGGTCCATTACTGAAGTTGTCAACTGGGAAACTTGACAGTCACAATAAAATATTTTATCAGAGTCATAATTTTGGGGTCATTTGCGTCTTATGGGTTTGATATGACTTTATTTTTTCTTAGTGTTCAATAAAAAAAATAAATATGGAGGTTTGTTTTTTAGTAAGAATTTTGTTCCTTCGGTTAGAGACAACTTATATTTATATTAGCTCAAAGGTTTTACGCAAAACAGAGCCGCTCATCACACTTACATGAAGGTTCAATCACTGCTCTCCAGAATAATTAGTATTTTCTAAAATATGTTTAAGTCTCCAATGCTCATTTGATATGGGTGAATGATGAAGACAAGGTCTGAAGAATCTCACCCCATCGTTGATGTTTTAAAAGCTTTCATCACAAAGATATTGAACTCGATGACTGCATGATAAAATTTGAAAGTATGCTTCCAATTCCTATCTAGTACGTTGAAAGTAACATATGCAAAGCATATCCAAAGCAAAAATCAGAGTTTAAACAGATTAAACAACACAAATAATGAATAACGTTTATGTTTCGTTCAAATTTTCCATTTAAAACTTACCATAAAATATGATATGACGATTTTCGCATTTTTTTAAAGGGCCATACTGTACCTATAGATGTTTATAATTTTTCAAGAAACTAGAAATAATAGGAAGTTGAATGCCGGTGGACGCATTCTTTGGAAATCTTCAGAAACATGACCGTTTACGTAAAACTGGTTACGGAAAATATTATCAGTCATGTTTATATTACCAATCATGTAATTATTATCCGAAGCTATATCGAGGTGGATATCAATCTTCGAAATTAAGCTTTTTGCCAGACAAACTGAACCACTCTAAAGTAGGTTCCAGGTACCCTGGCTACCATGACCACTCTATAGTAGGTTCCATTCCAATTTTACTGAACATGAAAATAGAAGATTAAATTCTGAAGCAATTGGTGCGTCAAGTATTAAGATCGGTCAAGAAACAACCAAGATATGGCCATTTCCCCGGAATCGGTGCCGGTAGTGGATCCGAATTGCGATCAAATAATGTATCAATAGCTCATAATGAATAATACTATTATGGATTGAAAATGAGTCATAGACAGATTTGGCCACTTATGGCGCCGCCAAGTACCCCGGAGAAACCTTGAATAAGGGACATTTCGGCTTTGACACCAAATCATATCATGCGACGGCTGATTATTCATGTTTCGTCGTAAAAAGGGCAACTGTAAACTCAAAGTGCTTATTTAACTATAGTGGCCACTTCTGGGCCACTGGATGTCCCCAAGGGAACCTGTGATTGGGGACAATTGGAATTGAGGTCCAGTACAATACATATCGTGCGACGGCTCATTCTTCATGTCTAGAAATAGATATTTAACTAGATTTGGCACTTTTGGGAACACCAGTGGCGCGGGAAGTGGGTAGGACAGGTAGGACATGTACTACGCACAAAAACACCTGGGTAGGACACTCAAAGGATTGTCCTACCCACGATTCATAAAAAAAAACAATATCAGCAGAAAGCTTGAAAAATAAATCAAACTGATTACCGTCTGTTCAATATGTATGTAGGTCGTGTGAAGAACGATTGAGCATATCTATAGTGAAAGTCCTGGTAAAATAATTGCAACAATTGTTACAAAAAGCTATTTAAACCGTTAGAAAAACAAATTATATAATCATCTATGCCATTTTTGTTTATTTTATTTTTTGTTTGTTGATTTTTTATAATGGATGGTTTCATCAAAATATCTACAGCCAACCTGGTAAATCTTCTGGGATAAATTGCCATGAGCTTTCCTGTAAGTAATTCTTGAGAAGTTTCTCAGAAAATTCTTGAATTTTTGGATGATGTAATGGATTAATCTAAAACCGGTCTCATCTTGTTATACACAGCCCGAGTGTGATGGTGCTAGCGATTTCTGAAAGTGCGACTCTTGACTTGCTCTATAAAACTCCCACAGTTAGTTCCTGAAAAATGATTTGATCGCACTCCCACTGATATTTGTGGCATCGTTCATAAAAATATTTTAAGCAGATTATGACGATTTTCTGAATGTTTTTTTTTTTATTTTGCAGGATTGTTGAAGGTATTCCAGTGAAATATTTGATGGAGTTTCAGCTCGATGAAACATTTTACAAGAATCTTCAGTTTTTTTTATGAAAAATTTTGCTGATATCCATTTTAGGGTAACTTCGGTGCAATAACCTACATGAATTAACAGAATTTTAACTGTTCATCAATTTATTTATTTTTAAGAAATTAGAACAACCTGACTGGTTGTAAAGACAAGCAGTTTGGTCTACTTTTGTCAAACTTGGTTTAATAAAGTTATTCATATATTTTAATATAAATAAAAATACTAGTTGATACAATAAATGATTCTAAAGACAGGGCTGATGGTAGGTTTCTTTTAAGGCACTTTGTCCCTTTTTTAATGGGAGGTATCTTAAGCCTCTATTAAAAAAAATGATCTCTTAAGTCTCTTTTTTCTAATATCCTAAAATTGCACTGCCTGCAGAGAAACCTTCAGAGACTATAACGGGAAGAATTTTCAAGAATTTCGTCCCAGATTTCCCTAGGAATAGCTTCAGGAATTATCATACTGATTTTATTTATATTTTTTCAGGATCTTCTATAGGGATCTCTTCCGACATGCTTCTAGAGATTTACCTACCAATTCTCCCAGAAATTCATACAAAGATTTTTCAAATGATGCTTAGAAGAATTTCTTCAGAATTTGCTTCAGGATTGCTTGAGAACTCCATTCTCCAGTTGTTTCTCTAGGAGATCTTCCTGAGATTTCTACAGAGTATTACTCCTGCAGTTTTTCCAAACATATTTAAAAAGTTTTCCAAAACATTCCCATGCAATATTCGAAAGTCTATATGAATGTACACACCAGCAACAGTTTTCCCAATAATTCTTATCCCGACGTACGATTAATTTTGTTTTATATTATCTTGGCAAATTATCTAGGAAACTTTTATTTTTTTTTTAATTTCTTTATTAGTGAGGCTTTCAGCCACAGGCTGGTTCGCTTCCAACCTAAAAATTTCTAGGAAAATCTCAAACTATTACAGGAGGAATTTCTGAAAAATACCTTAGAAGAAATCTCTGGAGCAATTGTTGAAGGTATCTTAAGTGAAATCTTTTATTAACTCCTAAAGACAGTTTTAGAAAATCACTAGGAAGACGGATAAATCACTGGACACAATCTAAGAGTAGTTGGGACTTTCTTGAAAAATTTCACAAAGATTTATATTGGAGGAATGCTGATGAGCGTTTGAAGAAGTTCCATTTCTGTTATTCTACTTAGGTAAACCCAGGTTAAATTTCTGAGGCACCGAAAATAAAATTCTTGAAGAAATTCCCTAGGAAAACTCGTAAAACTCCTTTAAAAATCTTCTGAGTAATGTTATAACATTTTATCTAAATAAATTTCAGATAAAATTCGTGGAGAAAATCACGTAATTCCAAAAAGGTCATGGATCTTGAAATGTTTGCTCTGATGCTAAATCAAACTCTTATCTCTCTGGTTCCTTTTAAGTCTCTTTTTTTCAGGCAACAGGTCTCTAATTTCCTATTTTAAGGCATTCAGTCGCTACTAGCCCTGTAAAGACGTAAGGCTTTCTTAGTCTTGTGGTAACGACTGGTATAAAAATGAGGGGGTTAGAAGCAAAGGGGTGTAAGGTCAGTAAAAAATATAGTTTTGAGAAAATCTACTTCGAACTTTTACTGCAATTTTTCATTATATTCAAATTGTATGAGGGTCAAAAAACAAGCCAATTTTCTAAGAATCATTTTATTTCTTCTGTTGAGTGGAAAACTCACCTGAAAATATCGTTACGCTTGGAAACCTTGGAAACAGAAGAATTTACTCATCTCAAAACCGATTAAAATGTCACTTACACCCCTATGTGTTTGAGTCCTTCAAATACAGTAACATGGAATATCCAGTTTAGGATTCCATAGTATTAACATTTTTCTTAGCTTCAATGTGCACAAAATGTTTGCAAACTTTTGTCCTACCCATGGTTTTGAACGTGGACGCGCCTCTGGGGAACACCAAATGATATCTGTTACAGTAAGTGTCAAAACTGAAATGTCTCCTATGCAAGGTTACCCATGGGCACTTGGCGGCGCCATGAGAGGCCAAATCTGTCCAAAACTCATTTTCAATTTATAATAGGATTATTAATGATGAGCTATGGAGCAAAAAAATATTGCAAGACATATTTTGGGGCCTTCCTAAGCTGAGTGGTTAGAGTCCGTGGCTACAAAGCAATGCCATGTTGAAGGTTTCGGGTTCGTTTAGCGATCGTTCCAGGATCTTTTCGTAATGGAAATTTCATTGACTTCCCTGGCCATAAAGTATCATCGTACTTGCCACACGATCTACAAATGCGAAAATGGTAACTTTGGCAAAGAAAGCTCTCAGTTAATAACTGTGGAAGTGCTCATAAGAACACTACGCTGAGAATCAGGCTTTGTCCCAGTGAGGACGTAATGCCAAGAAGATAAAGAAGAAGATGTATGTTGAGTTGATACAATAAATTCGGATCCACAACTTTACTGAATCATAATCAAGCCTATGACAAAATTCCTAAAAATATATTCAAAAATCTTAAGCGCGTAGGGTAACGTATATAATTTGGACAGACTAGCCTGTTCTATGCTTATTTCCAATGAGATGGTGAGGAATACATGTACGGGAAATCATGTATTGCATTATTAATACACTATGCTACTTATTAATGGTGATCATTTTCATAACAATTACAAATTGGCTTCAAAAATATAAAAATTGTAAATTGTATCTACAGAAGAGCTGTGAAACCTACGAATGCAAGAGGATGTGATTTTCAAGAACATACATTAAATGCAATAATAGCGCTCAAAATAGCATTCATAAAAAGTTTGAAAGTGGAAACATGATTGAATATGTCTAAAATTTAAGCTAAGTTCATCTTAAACCTTAACATGAGTATATAAGGCATAAATCAGGTGTTGTCCAAAATAGATCATGGTTTTTGTTCAGTTGATATAATTTGGCCATCTGATGAAACACACTGGAATGTCGCATGCATGCATACTTGCAGGCGTTTTTCGTGGAACAGATGATATTTGCTTCCATTAAATGAAATTATTGATTTTCACTAATATAAACATCCGATAAGCGAAAAAATGCATAAGTCACATGTAAGCTCTTACAGTATTATGATATGATCGTCTTTTCAAGAAACCATTGTATGGATATTGAGATAACGCCTCTGTCCAAATTATATTCACATGAAAGTGTCCAAAATGTTTATTAGGTGTCCGAAATGTATGACAGACAGGCTTCCAAAAAACGCTATTTTGGAAGCTAACCCAAGTAACCATGGAGCATTATATAATTGCATATATAATGCAGCTGCATTGCCGTAAGCCTACCATTAAAGTAGTTTAAAAGTGGAAAAGGGCACTTTTACAGTTAAATTAATGCAAAAAGGACGATAAAGCAATGAAGCAACTTATAAAGTAATATTAATGCAGCAGTACAATTTATAAAGTGATGTTAGTGCATTGATACATTTGTAATGTAGGTTTAATGCTTTATTGCTTGACAGCTCTTGAAATTTGTTGAATAAAAGCAATGTTGCATCAATGGTGTTGATATGCAGTAGAATACGTGCAATGTTATAATGCTTGTGGTTACTTGGGAATACTATAGTTTGTAAGCTTTTTCTCAAGGTACAATGGGACATTAAGCATATAAGTAACACTGCGTAATAAAATATTTGTATTTAATGTAGTTAATCGATCGCCGTTTTCAGACATATCCTTAGCCTGTCCAAAATACATAATTTACCCTATGTAATGAAATACTGGAGGGGAATTCTTAGAAGAAATTACAGCATAAGTACCTAGGGTAATGTTTGTATAAAATGTTGGTCAGAGTTCTTATCCCAAGCAATATTCACACAAATTATAGATAAGTACTCTTACAGGATTCCACATAATTATTGACATAATATTCACACAATCCAGGACAGATGAACTTGTGGATATTCTGCAGTTTTTTTTCTTTGTGATGAAAGGTTATTGCATGCAAAATTTTGTGATATTCGACTGGGAGACGCACTTTTGTTTGTAATACGGACCTAGTCGGTGTATCCCAAAGAATCTCTTTAGGAATACCTGGAACATTTACTGAGCCTGCAAAACACATTGTATCTTGCTCCATAGATTTCACTAAAATTTTAAATGAAATAGGCAAATGCATCCAGCAGTTACTGCAGGTTTGTTTCTTGTCATATAAACAAATATATTTTGGATTTCGTTCAACAAACAATAATTAATAAACAATAAGAATTTTCTTCTAAACAAAATTTTTAGCTATTTGCATAAGTTTAACATCGGTTTAATGTATTTAATGTTTTACGTGAATAATAAAATGATACTCTGCAGTACTTATGTGACGAGTTAATATTGAAGTCGGTATAGAATTTTGAAAAGAATTTTGGAATTTTTATGGAACGTTCAACGGAAACTTCAATCCAAGAAAAATAAAGATAAATTTTGTTTTTATCTTTGACTAGGGGGCGCTCAAATGGGGGTTTGCCAAGGGCGCCATGAGGAGACGCTACGGCTCTGCATGTGTTAAAAAATAATTATTAGAATTATTGTAATGACTTTCGCCTTTGGTGAATTTACCACTAAATTTATAAAACCCAAAAAAAAACAGTATTTTAAACGTAATTTTAGATTTTCTGTAAATCTCCCTCCTAACCATATGGAGGTGAACTAACATCGACAAAAGTGAAAGAAGTCTAAAGAAAAGACTGCATACCTGCATAAGGTCGCCACCCATCTAACATAGGGACCAATAATGACAGACACCAAATGGAAGATTCGGCGCAGTATCTGACAGCACATATGAATAAGAATGGCATACTAAAAATGTATAGTATATTATGTGAATCGATTCACATAAATAATAGCACCGGGGTGTAATAATTGTACTATATCTAGTACATCATTGATTAAAACACAAAAAGATCAAAATTATTAATATTCTAGATATGGTTTACTAGTAGAGCAGATAAGTCAGTGAAAATACCGTCAATAGAAATCGGCCCCTCTTGTATCTGTATGTTTCAGTGATAACCGTGAATGGGAGTGTATACGGTAGCATCTGTCACACATTAAGAATAAATTTTTCATGAATACAGCTCGGATTGTGTGTAAAGACTGCCAAACAACAATTTACTGAAATTTTATCCTTTTTAAATGTACAATTAAACGTCCCATCTAACCTTTAGTCGCTATGGGGTAAGTTATTGACTTTGAGATTTAAGATAAGTGTGTTATTGCTAGTGGAATTGAGATTTTTCTGTGACTTTCCATTTATATCGCTCCACCCATTATTCGAGAGAGAAAAAAACTCGAAAGTGCATCATGAAAATCAGCTACATAAAAACAAGATGCAAATTGTTCTTATAAATTTCTAACTAGAAATGCATTATTGAAGATTAAATATAATATTGAAAATAAATACTGAATTAGATCAGCATTGTCCCTGATACCTACATTATTAACATTGTACGTGTGATACATATTTCTGATTCCGCAATTATAACATTGGAAGCAGAGAAGGCCTTGGACTGCAATTTACGTTCATCAATCACATTTATTGAATTTGCTTTCATTCATAAAGTCAAAATTAATGCAAGGGAAGTTTGCAAACATTTTCCCGGGAAAAATTAAAATTTAGTAATTAATAACTAAATAACAATATAGATATTGAATGATTTATGATAGTTTTTTTTACGGGTCATCGAGGAATATTGAATGACTTAATGATTCCTAATAAGCGAATCTCAGAGAAAAGGTTCGTGGAACTTGGAATTCATTCCATTAAACTGTTCTTATCTTGCATTCTTCACGAACAATAAATTCAATTGTATTTAATTGCTTTAACTGTATAGAAGAATAGCAATAATGTTTGACCGATAACGATTCTGTGCCAATTTTTGAAATTTAATTCAAAGCAGGCCAAAATTATATGAATCAGTAAAAAAATAGTCATGGGTCGAAAATGGGCGGTATTTCCATATAAATTTATTACATTATGCTACTAGTTTAGTAATAAAATTCAAACAGTATGTTGCAAAGGGCGAAAAGCCACTATAATAAAGCAAATAATAATAAGACTACAAACATTCTTAGGCCCTTTGAAAGGGCGGAGTACCGGTTTCATCTTCTTCTTAAAATTTTCGATCATAGTTTGGAAAATGTTGTGAACATTTTATATAACATCTTATAAATAAAATGTATTGCATAAATCACGTTTTACCTTTCAAATAAGACCATAACATATCCAGAACCGTTTGCAAGTAGCGACAAAGTGATGGTTATAAAAATATGACACGTTGACAGTTCTTACCCAACGTTATTAACACTTTTTTCTTCTTTTTTCAGGGAACAACCAATATTCTCCTGCAATGCTCATGTTTTTCACATTGACCCCAAAACTAAAAGGACATGGATAACCGCCAGTTCCAAGGCGATTTCTGTTAGCTTTTTCTATGACTCTTCCCGGAATCTCTACCGCATTATTAGTGTAGAAGGGAGCAAGGTAAGTTCACTGCAAACAAAATGATTATGATTAACTTAGATAATAAAGTACGGGGGGAAGAAAATTTACTGTTCACTTCAACTCGTTGCTCATGCAATGTGTTTTTTTTTTACAAGGGGGGACCCCTGAGAAGGTAACTCAGGTACCGCTATTCACTTAATTAAGGGTTGCTGAATCCATTGTCGTTTTCAAAAATATCATAGCAAGTCTAGTTTTTAAGATATTGGCTGTTGAAAACGCAAAAATTGACTTTTTGCAATTTCTCATCGTAATAGGCTGTTTTTCATCACGCCAATCTGTCATGAAACGGCCTACTTTCCTGCACTGAAGTATGCAGTGCGGGAATAGTCATTACACAACTGAAACCAGTGCTGTAATGATTCATTACGCAACGCTTTTTCGTTACGTTACGTTTTGAATTGCGTAATGAATCATTACACAACCATTTTTGAGAAATTGTAAAATAATTGTGAATGCAATCCGATATAATTTCTGATACCCTTAAGTGGTCTTCTACGAAATTGCAAAAAATGTTGTACGTAACTCGTTTCAGAACTAGATTTTTACAGCACTCGTCGTAATTATCCTACTCGACAAACCTCGTAGGATAAATGTACGACTCGTGCTGTAAAAATCATCATTTTGCAACTTGTACCGTAAACTACTAATTCCAACCAACTTGCATGCAAGTGTGCCAGCTATATCACTATATCACTATTAAATTTCGATTGAAACGATTTTTTCCAACATGCTTGCAGTCTCCATACAAAAATCTTTGTTTCTCTTATATTGCAATATACAATATTTTTCTAAACCATCAAAAAAATAGCAAATAAATTGCCTGGCACAATTTATTTGCTATTTTTTTGATGGTTTAGAAAAATATTGTATATTGCAATATAAGAGAAACAAAGATTTTTGTATGGACACTGCAAGCATGTTGAAAAAAATTCGTTTCAATCGAAATTTAATAGTGAAATTTAGCCACATTATATCTAAAATCAAAGTTAAAGTCATTTCTGAACAACGGCGTCAGATTCAGCAACCCTATATCTACTAGAGACATGTAATTTGACACTTGAGTCAGGCAAAATGTCTTTTTTTTTGAAACGCTGTACCTGGTAATGACCAATCGATCAAATTTTCAGCTTGAGCGCATGTCTGGTTCTCTAGATTTGTGCTCTTAAAAATTTGAGGTCTAGCTTCGATTTATCTTCAACTCAATCTAAAGATAAAAAAAGAACCTCCATGTCCTTGCAGTTGCCCAAAATTTTATGGCACATAAGGTAATAAAGCAAAATCTAGAATGCCGTGAAAAGTGTACTACGGTCTGTCAAACTTGGGTACCTTTTGCAGTACCAAGGAACCAAATGCAGTACTAGAAGATTGGGTACTAAGCTGAACCCGAGTGGGACGGACCTGGTTAATCCTAAGCATCCGACTCTTAGTCGGCGCGCCATATGCAATTCTAGCATAATGTGAGTGACAGCCGTAGTTACTGCATTCCAGCACTCGGCATCCGCACACATTCTCTGGATTACATTTTCTGGGGACGTGTCCCTTCCACATTTGGAACATGCGATGTCTGACAACAATAAAACGCGGGCAATCGAACACGACATGCCAACAAAAACTGCGTTAGGTGGAAGTTAACTTATCCATGGTTTCTTTTATACCAATCTGACACATTTGGCATTAGCCGATGAGTCTATCAACGTTTAGTGGAGTTATTCCATTCCAGCTGCCAACCTCTAAGCGTTGTCTCTTTACACGCGTTCCGGACTCCACTGGAACCTATTTGGTTGAATATCTTCCATGACGATAAGTACACGGTCTCTTTAGAAACCGTTCGGTATGCGCTTGCTTACTCGTAAGGACATTATCCTATGGTGCTTTCCAACCGCTTTAGATTTCTGCTCGTTCTAAACGCTTTTGATTAGATTGGTCCTCCATACCTCAATATGAACAGCGCCACACTGCCAGGAGTTTGCGTTTGCTGGCAAAAAAGAAATCATCCTAGAAGAAAGATTAGACAGATGCCCTACAGGCATATTCAACATGGCTAGCGAAGCTGAGCTTGTCATCGATCATTACTCTAAGATGTCTAAGGGTTCGCTTGGACTCTATGGTACAATCACCTACTGAGATAAGCGCCCGTTGCTCGGACTTGTGGTTGTTGACCACCACCACCTTAGTCTTGTGATGGACCAGTCCTAGTTTCCTAGACCTCATCCATTCATCAAATATGAAGATTGAGTGCGCTGATGTCAACTTTACTCCATCGATAAACCATAGACCACTAGGGCGATGTCGTCCGCGAAGCCAACAATCTTACCACCCGTCAAAAGGGGAAGTATGTCATCGTACATCGCATTCCATAACATCGGGCCCAGGATTGAACCTTGTGGTACTTCAACGGTAATTCGAACGCTTTTATGTTCCTCCTCTGTGTCATACAGTAGAATGCTACCATCAAAATAGCTTTCTAGAAGCTTACACAACTGCACCGGTACCTTGAGGCTTGCGCTGTTGAACGCATTCTTTACATCCAGAGTAACAATCACGCAGTAATGGATGCCGCTCCTTTTTGCTCGATTGCCACCTCAGCTGTCCGAACGACCGACTGGATAGTGTCTAGAGCAGATTTACCTTTCCTGAATCCAAACTGGTTTTTGGACAGGCCGTGCGCATCATCCGTATACGGGACTAGCCTGTTGATGATCAACCTCTCCAACAACATGCCCAGCGTATCTAGTAGACAGATAGGTCTATACGCCGACGGGTATCCTGGTGGTTTCCCCGCCTTTGGTAGTTGCACAAATTTCTGTGGCTTCCACACACCCGGGAAGATTACTTGATCTATGCAGCATTGCATCGCGGCTCTGAACATGCCCGCATTGACTGCCGCTTTTAGGGCAACAGTCGGAATACCATCGGGTCCCAGTGCGAATGAATTCACGAATTCTGCCCGCTCTTCGTTCGTCACCCTTGCCTCTTTTTCTCGTTCATCTGCCGCATACGGCGTTGGGGGCCATGGGTTTGTGGGGTGAAGAGTACATCGATTATCGATCGCAGCAGCTTCTCTATGTTTAGAAAACTGTCACAAAAAACAAAAATTGTATTGGTAACATACTTAAAAAGTAATATAAACTCATTGCTTTTCGAGTGAGCCATAGAGAGTCACGGAGATACGGACAAAACATTTGTTTTGCAATTCCGTTGCAAATCAATCACTTGCGACATTCATGGGTACTACTGTATCACAGCCTACGTGATTAAAACATACTGAATACGCATGGATGTATACACATGTGGGTTCTCTTGAAATGTTTGTTTGTGCTTTTAGAGTTCATCCAGCTGAAACGGCGTTTTTCAAAATAGCAAAAAATGTTGTATGCAACTCGTTGCAAAACTCGATTTTTTCGGCACTCGTTGTATTAATCCAAATCGACAAGCCTCGTTGGATAAATGTACAACTCGTGCTGAAAAAATCATCATTTTGCAACTAGCTGCAAAAATAACTATTATGTTGGTGGTGATCCTTAACTTTTACATGGGAGTATAGGTAAAGGTCTGAAGACAGATAGATTCAAAGCATTTTTTTTATTTCAGGCGGTAATCAATTCAACTATAACCCCGAACATGACATTCACTCAAACATCACAGAAGTTCGGTCAGTGGAGCGACGTACGGGCCAACACCGTGTATGGCTTGGGTTTTGCATCCGAAGCTGAACTAGGAAAGGTAATTTCATTAGAAATCCTAAACACTTTAGTGATTGCGCTGTATTCTACAACAGATTAATCGTAGTTCGTATGATAAGGCTGTCGAAGAAAATGTGGCTACCGATAATAGTCACATTCACTTGAGACATTTGAAGTATTTATTGTGAAATATTTTGCAGCAGTTTTAGACCATTCTGTTGATGTGTATACCCGGGTAAAGGAGAATTTAAAATGTATAACAATATTTACCATTGAAATTGATTGTTTGAATGTCATAATTTGTTATTTGTTTGTTTGAAATAAAAGTTAAAATAACAAAAACAATAACTAAGTTTGTATGGCATAAAAACTAAATAACATCATATTTTGTCATTGCAATAACTAAATAATAGCAAAACTACTTTTGTCTACCAGTAAATAATAAATTATGTCATTATTAGGATATTGATAACAAAATAATAACTAAATAAGCTATTCACGTGTACGTCAAATTAATGGTAAATTTAGTTCTTTGACTTGAATATTTAAATTTAGCATGATTGAAAAATAAACTTTTTGCCTATACTGAGAAAATGGGCTGTGAAGTTTTCAAATTCATTTTCCATACGAATATTCAAAAATTTCCAGAGGATTGGAACATGTTCCAATCCTTATGAAACTTTCACAACTTAACTTGCTTTTCACTACGATATCTTTCAGAGAAAACAAAAAAGATCATCAAAACAAGTTACATTTGTGTGTTCCAAGGTGCGAAAGTCTGAAGTGGGACTGATATGCGTTCCAGCTGGGACTTTGTCATCTTCAATGCCGTTGATCGACCGTTGATCCTTAACCTGCACATTCTTCTGTTGGTCGACCACCATCCGATCTCATATTTTTGCATGTCATGAAGTGTGGTAACTGTCGTGCAGATTTCCAGCACGCTAAAGCTATGTACGACAAGCGAGGTATTCCTACCAGTGCAGTACAAAATACAACAACGCAATCACAATAATGTGAAATCGGACATAGTCTGAAAATGTCTTCCTGAATAAACCGCCAGTTTTTACAAACATATTGCTTGCACACTGAAATAGGATAATACGATTTGACATTTGTGTCCAACTGTTACCTAAAGTGTTTGTCAAACGCATATACCTATATCTTATTTTTTTTTATTTTCCGGGTATTTTAAGTATTCATATTGCAGCAACTCAAAACGTCCTAAAATCTGTGTCAAATCACAATATTTTTAAAATATTTACAATAAAATAAAAACATGCATAAGCAAGAAAATATTATTTAATAGAAAACTGTCCAAAACATAACCCTTTTACATCTTTACAGCAAACATAACTTTTTTCTCCCACGACGAATATGTTTGGCCCCATATCAACTTTTTCTTGTCTCATTTAGATCTTTCAAATGATATATGAGTCATCCGTGTACATTCCGGGACCAAGCCCCATACATTTTTGCCCAATCTCCTTTTCCAAACTGCGTGTGGACATAATTGCAATACTCCTCGATGCGATCGACGACCTCGGATTTTTTTTTTTTTTTTCAAAAAATAAATCGTATAGTAGCGACTGTGGTCATCTACAAAAGTTATAAAATAACGATATCCACTCGCCGAGGGTGTTTCCAGGGGTCAATACACGTCCGAGTGGATGAGGTCTAATGGCATGCTGGTCTTATTTTCGGTGGTCTTGGGGAAGGAAGTTCGAGCTTGCTTTCCTCTCAGGCAACATTCGCAACCTTCACGTATCCCACAGTCGGCCACCGCCATACCAGGTCCGTCGCACTCGGGCTCAGATTATGTACCACTTCTAGTACTGCATTTGGTCCCTCGGTAGTACAAAAGGTACCCAAGTTTGACAGATCGCAGTAGACTTTTCACGGCATTCTAGATTACCTTATGAGCCATAAAATTTTGGGCAACTGCAAGGGACATCGAGGTCTTTAATTTGTCTTTGGCCATACCATCTTCTTCTTCATAAGTACATCCAACGCTTCCGGATCGCGATGTCCAAACCTACGATGCCACGTGTGTTGGCAATCTTGCTTTTGAGATGTAGTAATCTTCAACGCTCTCGCTTGCTTCGGTTGGTTCAGTCGATATGGGCCATTTCGCTTCGTTGCTATGGCGACTTCTTGACGTAGGTCCACAGACTTTCCCGCTTCAGTGTGGAGCTTGCAAGCTTCGTAATTCGAATTCTTGAGCTTCGTGGAATTCTTCAGATCCATCCTATCGCAGGAGTGGCTCCAATCGTCGTACTTCCGGAATTTTTTTGAAAAAACGACACGGTGCAAAAGGCTCATAACCTGTTAGCAGAGCGTAAAATAAAAACTACTTGTCGCTACGGGTAGTAACAGACCAATGTCAATTTTTGCAGTGATGGTATGTTTTGCTATTGATGAGTAAAACTGTAAAAATAGTAAATAGTAAAAATTGATGGTAAAACTGAATATGATTACAAAATTTGTTCTGATCACTTAGCCTGGCTTAAATAAGCAGATTTTGTGTTGAATTTATGTAAATTCATACGACGCGCCTGAAAGTATGTCGCAGTATACAGCAATAGGCTGCTTATAAACAGTGATGGAAAGTGGCGAACATATCTTCTGAACTGGAACAAAAACAAAACCAAACGCTCCCGAGCGTCAGAGCGCTGGTTTACTCGCATCTGTCGGCTCCCGAGTAACTGAAGCTAAAAGTGATTCGCGAACGTGTGCGAAGCTGTTCAGAGTCATATTGTGCTTTTGGGAAAAAAGCTGCTTCCCCTCCGAGATTTATGGTTTCCAAGGGCTTTTGACTACAAACTAGTAGTTTACTGTCGATATGATGGTTATACAATTAATTTGTCTGTCAAAACCATAATAAATCACACCTTGCTCGGTTACTCGCGAGTAAACGCTCCCGAGCTTGTTGCTACTTCTTTTGACATGTTCTCCCGAGCAGACGGGTGCGGACTTACTCACACCTAGCCAGTTCCCGAGTCTGTGACGTTTGTTATGCGTTGGTATACGCTCGTGAGCTGCTTCGTGATGCGAATTTTTCCAGCACTGCTTATAAATAATTGTTCTCAATTTTTCGCGCTTACAGTTCATAGAGAAGTTTCAAGAAGTAAAAGAAGCAACCAAAAATGCACTCAACAAGGCTTCCACCAATGGAAATTCAACAGTTACTTCCGCCAATGCTTCGCCCGTTACGGCGCGCTCTTCAATGTCCAACAGCGATAGTTTTGACCCCAACAACGTCGATGCACCGATTCCCGCTACTGGGAATGTGCCTGCGGTAAGTAAAAAAACTGTAACTATAATACAGACATAACACGTTATGTTTTTCTGTGGTGCAGCCACGTAAAGATGTACTATGTGCCTTCTACAAGTATTAATGAATTCCTGTTGTTTTTTACTTTTAGACAATCAAAACTGAAAGCCCTTCTCATCCCCCAACCAACGATGCGCTCAACAATGCAAATACACTCAGCAATGAACTGAAACAGATGTCCATCAATTCTTCATCCAGCGATGGAATGACAACATCGTCTGCAGAACAACAGCTCAAATACGAAAACGAACGATTAAAGCTGGCCCTTGCTCAAAGGTAATGAAATAAAAATAGTGCATAACATATTTACTCATATTTTCATCAAATACCTTACAGTTCGGCAAATGCCAAAAAGTGGGAAATCGAGTTGGCTACCCTGAAAAGTAACAATCTACGCTTGACCAGCGCTTTACAGGTATGTAAAAAGATAAGGACATTTGAATCCCATAGTTTACACATTTGTTAATCTATAACTTACTTACTTATGGGTCCTGGGCATCCATTCTGGTGCATAGGGCTGACGTGAAAGATTCCCATCTTGGGCGATTGCCAGCTATCGCCTTGACCTGCGGCCCGGGTCAAATTGTCGTCGACTTCTTTTATTTCTTTGTTGAGGCTGCGCCGCTATGAGCCTCTGGGTCTGCCTCTTCTGCGATGTCCTGCTGGATTCCATTCCAGCGCTTGTTTGCAGATTTCGTTTCCGCTCCGACGTAGAGTGTGGCCGACATACCCCCACCGTTGTCGAATTTCGGTTTGTATCGGTTGCTGGTGGCACCGTCGATGGTGCTCAGCATTACTTGTTTTTAATTATGAATCGTGGTTTTACGGCTAACCAGCCGAGTGGAAGTTTAACAACTACCAAAAAGCTAAACATTACATATAATTTGCAATTGGATTAGATGGACAAACTGATGTGAAGATTTGCGAAAAAGTTACACGTCTTCTCAGTGAGAATCGAACTCACGACTCCCCGATCTCTAGTTGGGGCGCGTTACCACTACGCCATGAGAGACGTGTAACTTTTTCGCAAATCTTCACATCAATTTGTCCATCTAATCCAATTGCAAATTACTTGTAATGTTTAGCTTTTCGGTAGTTGTTAAACTTCAACTTGGCTGGTTAGCCGTAAAACCACGATTCATAATTAAAAACAAGTATTTATCGAGCAACGGACTCATGTTCCGTAACCGGTCGTTTGAGAACGTCGCGACCCATTGGAAGCCCACACAATAGAAACCTCAGCCAGTACAGTTGGTGGCTAGTGTTGTGTGCTATTTCATTACCTAAAAAAAATGCGCTCTCGGGCTAGGCATTGGATATAAATAGAAAGCGTTGTGTTTGGACGGGCATCTAATTCTTCCGAAAGAGGTGCACTTTGCGAAAAAGGACCACGTGATTATTGAGCTGAAATCGAATTCAGGTTAACTTCTGCGTTCATGAGTCCTCTCATGGCGTAGTGGTAACGCGCCCCAACTAGAGATCGGGGAGTCGTGAGTTCGATTCTCACTGAGAAGACGTGTAACTTTTTCGCAAATCTTCACATCAATTTGTCCATCTAATCCAATTGCAAATTATATGTAATGTTTAGCTTTTCGGTAGTTATTAGAGATCCAGTTGTGTGGCCACCATGCCCGAATTATATACCGTAGGCATCTGTTGATGAACACAAAATTGAGTTGAGTTCAGTTTCCAACATCTCTTCCAATGATCTTTCAGCTGCACTAATGAAATAATATGATTTTTCCGAACAAAAATTAGGATAAAACAGCAAGTCAAATTGTAATTGTAATTGCTCAATCCACACCCTGGCAGACAATTATCCGCCCATCTAGACACGGGCTGGGTGAGGACCTACCAAGCCTCCCCCGTTAACATGTCCTATACCGTTTAGCACACCGGGTTCTTCCACAAGCAGGCGCCGGAATTAAAGCGGTCCCACAAGTTTCAGATACATTAAATAGATATAGTCCCTCTGCCACTAAACCGAATAGCGCCCTCCACCTCATCACCAGCACTGCCCATCCCGCACACCAAACAAAATGTCGGATGTTCTACAGAGCACACCACCTCCGACACCATGCTCAACGTACAGCAAAGACAGCGCTAATAAAAGCGGAATGCGCCATTCGATTCAGTACCAGAGGGACTATAAATGTAACGAAGAGGAAATGAAAAGATAGTAGAAATGGTTTGGCTGTTGGATTGCTGGAACGAGAAGAAAGAAATAAAGTTATTACGTTAAAACGTGATTTTTATAGTTGAATAAATGTATCGTTAGTTTCTCATCTGTTTCTTTTCCGTATCGTAGTTCCGTCGATTCTATCCACCTCGAGTTTTGTCGACTCCGCTCGGGCAATGAGGACCGTGATGAAATGAAAAATATAAAAATATAAAAATAAGAGCATTAGTGTTTATCTATTATTTAATGTGGTTCTCATTTGCTTTCAAATACCTAAGTAACATGTGAACTCTGCCTCTATTAGAAAATTCTAATAAATCATAATTTATTCTCCTCCACTTTCCCTAACACAAAGTATTCCTATTTAATAAGACAAGTGCAAAAGCACAAATAAAAGTGTGAGACCGCATCGAATCATGTTGTAGCCCTCAGAGCACTCATTCTTCGATTTGCGAAATATGAGTCCGCTGAAAACACCGACTCGACTCGACGCAATCGCGCACCTCTACCGGCACCTCCGCACATGTAAAAACTTCTGCGATAATCCTGTGGTGTGAAAGAAATGCGCAATATTATTTTGATTTCAATCCTAACTTCATGACCCGTAGACTCTACGCGTATGATTGTTCATTATTTAGGCTAAATATACCTGTTTATACCTGTGCATCAGAAAAAAAAAAAAAAAAAAAAAAAAAAAAAAAAAAAAAAAAAAAAAAAAAAAAAAAAAAAAAAAACGAAAAACGACTACGAATATCTTGCAGCGTAAAGTTTAAGTGATCAATTATTCATCCTCTCTTCGACCCTGCACTATAATAACCTCCTAATATAACGCCGAGCTAAAGATTCTTTCTTGCGTTACACAATCTGAACAAGAAACCATTTTCAAATACTTCCCATAATTTATGCGAAGCAAAACAGATTCCACTTTCTACGTAATGTAACCCAGCATAAACAGCTGCCCAACTCTCCAGACCAACGCCCTCCAAGATCCAAGGTGCTGCTGCCTTACGTTCAAAACTTCTTTCCTCAAAGTCTGTCTATCAATTCCGAACTCTATTGCATACTACAATACCAATCAGACCCTATTCCTGACAAGACACAGAGTCACAACCCCAATGTGATGGATTTACCCACAACCTTGTCATAACCCCTCTTACGTTTCGCTATCCTCGGAAGTCACCCATATTGATGCTTGGCAAAAATATCAGTATTCAATCCACAAATCCCAGATTACACCACATTACGTTGGTCCGTTTGGCGTCGCCGGTGGATACCTGTTCTGACATTCTTTTCTTTCAAACCCCATTTCAAGCCTGTCCCCCACTTTATCAATAAGAAAGAATGTTGACGAATCACGATAATCTGAAGATCGTGACCAGAACGGAGGTAGGATTTATCACTAGGGACCAACCACCACCAAGGATAAAACAGCAAGTCAAATTGTCCCATAATGAAAAGTAACCGCTTCAAACGAAATCTACAATTTTCTCTGTGGCCATGATTTGTTGGTCGCATATTCCGCGATGAATTTAGGCAGCTTGTACTAATTATTCTTAGACCATTTTTTATAAGAATTGTTTTATGGGTTCATATTTTAGGTTTATAAGTGATGTATAGTAAAATGTAATCGACATTATCCAATTTCAAATCGAACTTTTTTCAATATGTGTCCCCTTTTCTCAACAGGAATCCACCGCTAACGTAGATGAATGGAAACGCCAGCTGCACTCCTACAAAGAAGAGAACCAACGGTTAAAAATTCGTTACCAAGAGCTTGAAGCATCCAAGGGTGGCAGCACAACCGGTGGCGCTCCCTCGGGATCTGCTGCCGCAACCACTGAAATGGCCGATGAACTCCGCCGTGAGATCGCTCTGCTAAAAAGTCGGATTGAAGATTTGGAAAAGGAGCTAATGAATCAGGAAATCGAACTGAAGGCAGCCAACAAGAGCTTAAAAGACAAGCAAAACGATCCGACGGTAAGAACAAGTTTCGCTATTGGGCTATTCAAAGAGTTTATACAGGTTTAGGTTGGACAAACTTTTGAACTAAGGAAAACGATTTTCTGTGGACTTTTGCTCTGAAGGAAAATCGGAACATAACAAAAAAAATTTTATAGCTATATTTTGACCTGATGGAAAAAAACACTGATCTGCAATCTAAGGGGGAACAAATATTAGTGTGTAATTGCTAAAGCACCTAAACAAGTTTATCGCATTCATAGACTCACAATCTTGTGCCGTTTCTAAATATTAGTTTTTTTTTTAGAAATCTTTAGACAGACCTCTAAGGCGATAACTGAAGCCAGCACTATAATCTATATGAAGGTTTACAGAGAATGTGCATTACGTTCTAAGACCTTTGGTTGCCAGGAACAATATATCAGTATTACTTCGAGAAAATGCCAAAGTAATTGTAAGATGGTAATCCGAATTAGCTGAAATTTTAATGACAAACTACACATAACTTGGAATTTTGTCTGCAGCAAATTCATTCTGTGGCACACATTCGCTCTATATATATATATATATAGGACGCGTCCCCTCCGTATGTAGCGAGCATGCGATCTCTCACAACAATGAAATGGGGGCAATCGAACACGACATGCTCCGCTGTTTCCTCCACGCCAGCACAATTGGGGCACGCAGGAGATTCTGAGTGCCCGAACCTATGCAGGTACTGCCTATAGAAACCATGTCCTGACAGAAACTGCGTCAATCTGACACATTTGGTTTCAGCCGATAGGTCCATCTACCTTTAGTGAAGTTATCGCATTCCTGCTGCCAATCCCTGAATGTTGTCTCTTTACACGCGTTGCGGACTCCTCTGGTACCTCTTTGATTGAAGCATTGAACATATCCCTTGATGATGAGCCCGATGGGCGTCATCCCGGCTATGATGGCCAATTTAGAAACCGTTTGGTATGCACTTGCTAATTTTAAGCACACGATCCTAAACGTGCTTTTCAACCGCTTTAGGTTTCTGTCCGTTCTATGCGCTTTTGATCACATTGATCCTCCATACCTTAGATTTTGTTTTCTAAGGGCCACGTTTACCCATATGGTTAAACTAGGTATGAGGCCTAAGCGATGGTGAAGATGTCGGTTAGGGGTGATCGGGGCAATATGAGCCATCTAAGGAAAACATCATGGATTGCATAGAATAACAGCAAAAACTAACGTTTAAATTCAAGTAACTTGTACAATAAAATGTTTCCTTCAATGTTTCGTCGATAATTAACGTTAACATCAACATGAAAAACTTTTTATTATCGTTTTTGAAAACCATGTTTTTTTGCATGTTCACCAACCATATGGGGCATTATGAGCCACCCAACGGGGCAGTAAGAGCCACCTCATTCAATCGTATGATTTGTATTTAAATTTAAAACAATGTAAAGAAGAGGAATTATTGATTGTAGCGGCTTATTTTTGATAGATACATAACCTACATAACTCATAGTATACAAACTAGGTAATTCCAGTATCAAATTACGACACTTGGTTCAACCTATTGTCTAGCAAAGTGTACCACTTGTAATGGTGCAGTAAAAAAATAATCTAGTCTATTTAGGCAATGCAGTTTAATGTTCAAAACACAGTTTTTTTTATGTTGAATCTAGGTGGCTCATTTAGCCCCGCCCCTTCACTTTTTAAATAATATTGTTTCCCAATAATTTTAGTGCTTCGGAAAGCCCAAGCAAGCCGGGTCGTTTTTGCTGAAAAGGAATCGCTAAAGACATTTTTCGCCCATTCCTTACAGAAATTTTCTATGGACCAATGCACGAGTTCACTATTTGACGTTTTCGCGGTGTCATGTTATTTATGTGACCATGGAAACCAGTGAATTCGGCACCGCTAAAACGTCAAATTAATGAACTCATGCATTGGTCCATAGTGACTTCCATTTGAACTGACATTTCTTTTCAACTGCATACTGCAATCGGGAAAAATAATTTCTTGATCGATTACTTGCAGGAATTTTCTATGCATCAAGATATTCCAAGAAATTACTTGTCAGCAGCGAATCAGGCTTTAGTCTGTATGCGTGAAGCTAAAAGTGGACTGTGACTGCTCAGTCAACGGTGAAAGATCAACTGGTGAGCTCGTTTCATGCTTTTATTTCAAATCTGCCCGGCTATGGTGGTCCAGCCAATCGAGTTTTTTTTTTCTTTTCAGATTAGTAAAATATAACATATACTTTCGTCCTGACAGCTGTGGAAATGTTGCGTTTAGCTATTTATTCCACAAACTTTGCATGGTTTGTCACTTCAAGTGTCGACATTATTTTCTTCTACTTGGAAATTTTTCATATCAAGTGAAAATATTATATTTATAAGCATATTTATTGGGTTTATTCTACGAGTGGCGTGAGGTGACAATTGTCGCGTATAGTGAGGTGACAATTCTAGACTCGAGTAAAGTGACTCTCCATTTGATTTGCACGGCGAGTCACTATACGACATCGACAATTGTCACCTCACGCCACTAGTAGAATTAACCCATATATCTCACAAATAATTGTTTATCATGGTCTGATCGCTTATCAAAGTGAATCCTGTTACCCAACGATCCTCCCCATAACCAAACATCCTTCCCAATAACCTTTGTGAAGATGCAGAGGTAAACACGGTCTCCAAATAGCAAAGGTTAGACACTAACATTCCTGTCCCCAATCCCACCTGACTGCAAGGACGTGGCCGGCACCGTTATTGACCCTGCATAAATAGAGACACTGAATTATGCACACTGAAGAAGATTGTGGCCAATCCCAGCCAAATTTCTAGTTGATTCTTTGTGTAGTCAGTCTAAGCTAAGCTAATATTTTGTTTTCCAATAATTTTGTTTACGAACAAATCTAATTTCACGCATGTATTGTTCTGTATTATCAGAAGTTTCAATGGATTGGTAGAATTTATTAGAATACAAAATCTCAAAAACTTATTCATACAGACTCAAGTCAAAAAAGTATACAAACTTACTTTATCGATCCTACGTGTTAAGCAGGCGGAATTCTACACGTACCGCTCTGTACCAACTCAACGTTTCACTTTTAGAACGTTTAATTTCCGGATTTACAAAACGACGAAAGTAAAATTTTCAACTTTCGCAACCTAACCACTACTTTCGCCGCCCCGCTGTATGGAGAGACAAAGTGACTTAACATTGAATCAAAACAAAACACTACTTGAGTCGATTTTACACTGGTACAAAAACGTCGCAAGTAACTGAATAAAACGGCTTATCATTTTGTCATAAAATTCTTGTGTGAAATAATAGAAACTCCATAGTTTTTGATCGCGAGCTCATTGTATGCAGAATTTAAGAAATATACACGTCGAAAAAATGTTAAAAAGGTAATTCATTTTAAAACAGTTTTAGAAGACATGTTGTGATTCTTCTGAATTAATTTTCTCAAAACCGTATGAAAGTTACTTACGTCGATTTGAAAAAGTAATCGAGAAATATAATTGTTTATTAAAAACTGCCAAAATTGTAAGCTTTTCATGGGCTTCGTGGCCATGCGGTGAGCGGCGTCAGTCGCTTAGGCGTATTGTGTCACGAAGCGTGGGTTCGATTCCCACTTCAGTTGGTGGAAACTTTTCGTCAAACGAAAAATTCATCACTAAACTACTGGGTGTTTCGTGTTGTCCGTTGCCTAATGTTCGTGATTGTTCAGTCTGTGCAGCCTTTGGCTAAAGACGGTGTAAATTGTCCTTACAAAGCACAACTTTGTATATTTTTGTGAATATTTCGAGTATTGAAGCGAATATTCTTACGGTTTCTACTGTTTGAAGCATCCTCTAGCTCGCTGAAACGAACACCTTATAACACCTTATAAATGTTTTTCTGTGGTTACCAAGGTTGAGAAACAGTGCTCTAGCAGATCATAACGACACTATACATTTGTTTTTGAGGTCAAATACGGGGTGGATCATATTGCCCCCATTGCCCCTATAAGGGGTAGAAAAGGCATTTGATCATCACTGAGAAAAATCTACACGTCAATGTCGTGTGTTTTACTTATAGATTTGCGCAAAGAGGAAAACCACATGACTTGAGTGTGGTAGCCATATGGATTTCGTAATTGACTTCACGGTATAATAACATGTGTATCAACATTAGGTTGTCATGTGAAACAAACATGATTGTCTAAATATTAAATCATGAAAACCAACTGACTTGCTTATTGAGTTCGAAATGTAGTGGCTTTAGATAGTTATGTGTGATAGAACATGAATGTCATGAGACTGAAAGAAGAAATTTGGTAGAAGAACTCTTGCTCCCCAAAATATGGATTCGAGGCTCCTCTGCTTGTCGCAAGCTCACTTGAATGTTTTTTTTTTCAAAGCAAATGAGTCAGCAACAAGCGGGGCGCCGCAAATCCATATTTTGGGAAGCCCGGGATTAGCATATTTCATTTTATTCGAAGCTGAAAGCTAGGAAAATCTGTTAGGGGAATTCTATTCTCTAACACCATACATTATATCCAATGCTGAAAGTAATGCATTTCATTTGTAGAAAATTAGAATGAACTCATCATCTTCACTCGGATATCTTCACTAATTGAAAGAAAAACGAATCCGCAAACTTTCCTCTAACACTTTCAGCTTCAGAATTTGCTTCTTCTCTTTGGAACATGATGATGACTGTCATTCGACACGAGGTCCGACCGCAATTTAGTTCGCTATGGGATCATTTACAATTTAGAAATTTGGAACACGGAAATTGACAGCAAGCTCATCGATTTCAAATCGACCAACTTGAACATGATGAGCATGACACAAGATTACCAAAAGGTCAACACACTGAATTCATGTTGGGTGATGATCTATGCACCCATAGGTTGACACATACGAATTTGAAATGAAAAGCTTCAGGAACTTATGTGGAAAATTATGGAATTCATGTTGTCGGTTGATGAATCGGTCCATGATGCAAAACTAAAGAATTGAATGTGTAACACACACGAAGTTTGTAAGAAAATCACAACAAATCGATATAGACGTTCATGAATCGATCCATAATTTTAAACACACGGATCAAACGTGTGGATTTTTCTCAGTGATTGCATGCTCCGGTGATAACTGTCTATCTTAGACATGGCACATAATTGTTGAAAATATGAGTTTGTTTGATATCCGAGGATGGAGTAGCTCTTGAAGAATGTGAGTTTTCATTGTCACAATAAAATATTTTTTCTGAGTCGTTGTTTCACTTTGGAAGTTTTGATATTGTTCATAGAAATTATTTATGGTTCCCAAATGCAATACGATTAGCGTGTAATAGAAAATTCGTATATTGTATATTCTTCCACAACCAACCTGATATTAAATTTAATCTGATACTGTTTTTTCGTAAACTCCACCTAAAATAAAATATGATTCACGGAATAATGGAAAATTTAATACTTTACGAAGCGTGATATTGAAAGGACCACCAAATTAGCTATAGGTATCGAGTTGCAGAAAACAAAACCAATGCATCTGCGATCCTACACACATAAAAATTGTGGGGTAAAAACTACCATTTTAGGGGGTTAACTTAAGCGCTCGCACAGGCAATTTTAAACAGACCAGAAACGCACTTGATTTTACCATATCTGTATTCGAAATCGGATTGGTGAAAATTATTTCTGTCAAATGTACCTGTAATGTGGCGGGATGTACTATAAACATTAGACTGATGCAAATTTTGAAGTTTCTGCTCCCCTATGCTTAAACGATGTCAATTATGATGAAAATCATTCTCCCAAAATTTGAAATGATTTGGAAGAAATTTGATTGTGCACACGCCATTTGAAGTTTATATGGAAATTAATATGGAAAAGGCAAACCTTTTGTGTTCAGTCCTCTAACTGCTCGTCATAATAGTCTATGGAAAAGTGAACACACTCATCTTATGTGAAAACTTCCCAGCTACAACTTTGCCGAAGACCATATTTTGATGGGACGTAAGGATAATTTGTTATTATTAATAACAAAGTCTAAATCATGCTGAGATGATCATTCAATTACTTTCAGAGCAACACTGCTTTTTTTGCTGTAGAACATAGTAGCCTGGATTACTTTGATCTATTCTACCCGCCAGGAGCACCACTGTTGCCTGCCGAGTAGTTGGTTAAGCATGCAATATGCAAACCCACTTTATGATTATGAATAGCAATTTATCCTGACGTCTAATCGAAATGTGGTCTTCGGCAAAGTTGTAGCTGAAAGGATTTCACATGAGTAGAGTTTGTTCACTTTTCCATAAAGAAATATGACGACGAGATAGAGGGCTGAACACAAAACGTTGGCGTTTTCCATAGTAATCTTCATATAAACTTCAATTGGCGTGTGCACAGTCAAATTTCTTCCGAATCACTTCAAACTTTAGGAAGATGCTATTTACCATAATAAAAATCGTTTAAGCATAGGGGAGCCAAAATTTCAAAATTTGCATCACTCTAATAAACATGGTAATATGTTCTGAAACACCATGGTAGTTTTAAAGTGACACATCTCGGAATCATAACATGGCAGACACAATGGCTGGCTTGTGCCCCTACTCACGATTTCAAAGGCACTAATCTGCTAAAATAATGAACGTACAAAGTCAATCTTCTTATTTTAAGCTTTCTGCCAGTGCACAAAGCTGAAATAGAAATTGCACTGTAGTTTGATGCTTCTTTCGCGAGATTTGTGCCTTCAAAGTTTTGGTACATTATTGAATTCTGATTCCAAGCTGTTTCACCTTAAGAATGAGCATAATCACAATGCATACGAAATATCGAGTAAGAAAGAGCTGACTGTATTATCAAAAAAGGTAGAAGATGCTGTTATGCCCAAAACAACTAACAGAGTCTAAGCAGATTAAGCAAATCAAGTGAAGAATAAAATTTATAATCTAATCTCATTTTCCATTTGAAAAGTAACATAAAAATATATGAAAATTTTCGCATTTTCAAGAGTCATACTTTACTTACACCACTTCCTTCTTTGAAAAAGCAGTAGTTAATAGTCTAGCATATTTAGTTTATGTTTATATAAGTACAATATTTTATATATCTGCAGGTTAAACAGCTTACAACACTGTGTAGTCAATTCTCTGTGCACATAACTGAACTAAACGGGCTTCAAAAAGAAATGGAAAAAGTCATCCAAACTCATCACAAGGCCACTTGAGAATTATATGAGAAAAATATACAAACCAAGAAATTCACAGATGTCAAGAATGTTCTCGAAGATTGCCAAAAGGATGGCAATTTGGTGAAACCTTTCAACAATAATGTTACCGCCAACAACAACGATGAGGTTGACCGTAAATTAGACTACAAACCATATACTCTACTCGCTAACTGTAGCGCACTTACTAACGCATACCAACAACCAGTTGAAAGCAGTACAACTGATGCACAAAAACGGTATTTAGCAAATGCACCAAAAACTGTAATTCCTAATCGAGCTAACTCCGGCATCGTTCTGATTACCGCCAAACTAAACCAGTCTGATGAAAGCAAACTGATCCAATACAATGTCAGTGGCAGCAGCAGCACCAATACCTTAAGTAAAACCAACCTGGAGAAATTCAATTCTGTTCAAATGGCAACGACAGAAGATCTCACTTCTCTGACCGCACAGAAACAGGCAACTATTGGTACCAACGAACAGCAGCAGCAACAACAACAACCCAAAACAGCTACCATTTTGGTTTCAAAATCGAAAACGAAAACTGGACTTCCACTTCTGCTGAAGAAATCCAAATAGCGACTTTTAAAGTTTTAAGTTTTTACAATCTCGTTTGCGAATCTTACGTAGGCACATAAATATGTGTATTTTCCATTAGCCATAGTTATAGTCAAGGGCTGTTCATATAGTTCACACATTCGTGTCGAATTCATTGTAATCTTCTCCTTATAAAAATGCTAAGCATTTTTTTAAGTCTGATGATGAACAATATGACTTATGAACAGTCGCTTTAATATAACTTAAAAAAGGAGTAATTTTATATTATTAACCGCCTGAGATTTACCCACATTTTATTTTATCTTTAGTAATGAAGATTTTTATTAGACTCACTAGTATACCTTTAAAGAAAAAGGTTTAGATAGATTTACAGCATTTTAATGTATATTACACACACAATGTTTTAAGTGACTACAAAGCAGATTATGATTTTGGATTTGTTTTTATCCAGTGTTTTGTTATTACCAAAGATTTATTGTAGAATAAACTCATTCAACTTTATGTATTGTGAAGTATTCAGCGCCGTTGATTCCATAGAAAATAACGCATTTAAATATAACTCTAATAACAATCTATAACGAATGTTATTTGTCATGTAACAATAGTATGAATATATATCGATGAGCAGCCATTTTACGTTACTCACAGGGTAGATGAAAAATTTTACTGGTCACAAATAGTATTTATATCATTTTAATCAGATATTATAGAATAATTTTTCGTTCAAGCAAGTTTAAATAATCAAAATGAATCAAATATAGCGTAGTTAAAAGTATAGTGGTTTTGATTTTGTGATGTAGGGAACGTGTTAAGGATAATTCAAACTTGATAATGCTCCCAACGGCATGTATCTTTTATAATCTCTTATTTCCATTACACAAATAAAGAACGTTTGGTTTGAATCACCTTTGAGATAGAATACATTTAAGATAATTGAGACACTCCCATCAACATGAAAACTGCTTTCTTACTCTTCATGGCGATATATTTACTCCTAGGAGGATGGAAAATAAATTATTGTGTTAAAATACATCATTATACCTAAGTTCAGGAACTAAAAAGAACAGCCTTCAAACAGATGTATGAGTGTGGATCTTGATGACCGTAGAAATTTTCATTTTCATTTTGCAGCGTTTGGTGGGGCAATGAGAGAGCAAGTCAGTCCAAAGCCGGGGGAAGGGATAGGTAATGGCCGTAATAGTCTATGCGGACCACTTGAACACCATCGGAAAGGATAAGAAGGGTTGGGGTAGGGTATAGGGAATGGAGAAGACTTGACACATTAATGCAATTAATGCTGCAAAATGTAAATGTGCTGAAAGCAATTTAATTTGAGTTTTGAAGTTTGATTTGACTTAATGAAATTCCAAATAGACCGGTCATTGTACAAGTAAGAAAGAATAAGCTGATCGCTTTCTAGAAATTTTAAAAACAACAAAATAATAACAATATGAGAGTGATGCTAAGGGCTGCTGATGGCACGATGCGACGCTGCGATTTTGATACTGATTGAACATTACTATAAAGAGCGCAATTCAATTGATGATGATAACTTTACAAACTTTATCTGTTTTGCACTGATTGACGATGCTGATTTATATAAAAATATTTGATATTATTAGTTCATTTGTTTGTGTGATCTATGAGTTAATGAAGGAGAAATTTTACATACCCTTGATGATTATACTTCCCTGACCAGAAATATTCTATTTTGAGCACTCTTTTCGAAGCTATTCTATCCAGGTATCCATGTACTGCTTTCAATCCTGAAATTATTCTTATTGTGCATGCTCATGCATTATATTAGTGATGCTCATAATCATGCAACAGATAAGAAGGAGAGAATATAGGAACAGTGATTAGTAATGAGTATTATGTAGTTTTGTTAGATTTATAAACAATTAAACAGTAGTAATGAATAGCTTATAAAATGACTTTGCAGCACAGCTGAGCCTTTCGGATCTTAAGACCGATGTATAAAAATAATTTGTTTCGAAATTGTCCGCGTGGTCTTCTAGTGCCCCTATTAGATAAGAATCAGTCATAGACATACATACCGAATGCTCGCCATGACCCTATGACCAACATTTGTATATGTATAGCCTTAGCTGATGTGACTTTTCTAATAGGTAATTCTTTCACTCATTGATTGTCTTCAAAACCTTGTCATGTATAGAAAATTGATTTTATTTCATTTATTACTACATTGAAGCTACATTGTACTTATTAAGTATTAGGTATTATTTTGTTTTTATCACTATTGATATTATCAAGGTCAGAATTCCCAGTGAGTGAAGAATTTTATAGTACTAGAACACCATAGAAGATCGCTAAACATTACCTAATCATGGAACGGCTTTTTGCTCTATTATTTTAGGTAGATGCTATTGATCCCCCTTTGCTCCTATCCGCAACCCGGTGCACGCGCCCTGTTGGTTTTCGAAAACCTCGTAGAAGATTACAAACCGTCAATGGCATTCCCAATTATTACCCCACATTGCACATTCAAGGGTCTGATTGTGCTCCTAACCCACCCTCAGTTCGTAATCTTCTCGCCAGTTTGAAATTATATTTTCTCGAAGTGAAAGTAATTTTGATAAGTGATAGCCTAGTGCAGCTCAACTGCACAGTACAGTAGTTTAACCAGAATGTTAAGGTCATAAGATAAAATCTAAATTTTGTAATAAAAAGGTTGCCATTGCTTTGAAATTCACCCAACATCTAATCAAAACTACTAACAACAGCGATCAATTATCGAAATTCATCGCTCCCTGGAAAATATAATCCCAAGCCCAGGGATAATCCCAAGCCCAGGGTATACAATGTTCTACAATATTGTAGATTATTGAAAATATGAAAACTTTCTAGAACATCGTTTTCTTATATTCTTATACAGCCATTCCATGAAAAACCGATCTAGTGAGTCACCGAATTCCGTGAAAATTTGCTATTATGTTCCTTATCCGAAATGAGGATACACGTGTTTTTGGATTTTTTGATTAGGGTGACCATTTCCGAAATAGAGTGACCATAAAAATCGCGATTTTGCTTAATTTTTATTTAAAAAAAAATCATAAATTTTGAACCGTTCGACCGATTTTTAATCTTTTTGGACGAAATGAAAGCTAAACTGAAACTAAAGGAAAAAATATAAAATTTTACAAAAATTGTTATTTTACATGAAAAAAATCATTAATTTCCGTTTTTTCATGTTTTGACGGCCTCGGGACCAAAGGGGCTATTGCTGTTCTCATTTTTTCTTGAAAGTTCAGAAAATTTTACGTTTACTGTCAAATTTTCAGCGATGTATGTTTTTTAGTTTTAGAGATATATTTTTTTGAAAATAAAATATCAGTCATTTTTCATCGGCACACACTGTAGGTCTCAGCGCATTCGATTTTTTATTTTTAAAATTATCATTACTTTTGAACAGCTTGACCGATTTCCAATCTTTTTTTATGGAATGAAAGCATAAGATTTCAACTTTTCAGACAAAATTGAAAAATCTGAAAAAAAAAATATTTACTTGAAAAAATATAAAAATTTCTTGTTTTTTTAGAAAATTTAATTTATTTTCATGTAATTTTTTTTTTCAAAGTTGTATATTTTTTTCTGAAAAGTTGAAATCTTAAGCTTTCATTCTATAAAAAAAGATTGGAAATCGGTTGAGCTATTCAAAAGTTATGATTTTTTTAAATAAAAAATCTAATTCGCTGAGACCTACAGTGTGTGCCGAAAAAAAATGACTGATTTTTTATTTTCAAAAAAAAAAAAATATCTCTAAAACTAAAAAACATACATCGCTAAAAATTTGACAGTAAACGTTAAATTTTCTGAACTTTTAAGAAAAAATGAGAACAGCAATAGCCCCTTTGGTCTCGAGGCCTTCAAAACACAAAAAAACGGAAATTAATGATATTTTTTCATGTAAAAAAACAATTTTTGTATTTTTTTATTTTTCCTGAAAAGTTAAAATCTTTAGCTTTCATTTTGTCCAAAAAGATTGAAAATCGGTCGAACGGTTCAAAAGTTATGATTTTTTTAAACATACAAATTAAGCAAAATCGGGATTTTTTTGCTCACCCTATTTCGGAAATGGTCACCCTAATAAAAAAAATCCAAAAACACGTGTATCCTCATTTCGGATAAGGAACAAAACAGCAAATTTTCACGGAATTCGGTGACCCACTAGATCGGTTTTTCATGGAATGGCTGTATATATACATACATTTACAGTTATCAGGGTGTCCACTCGAAATTCCCGGATTTTTCCCGGATGCCCAAGAAATAAAAAACGGTTGACAAAATGACCCTACGATTTGTTATATTTTTTTATATACACAATATGGATAAATTTGAAGGACTATATCTAACATATCTATGAATTATTTTTAATTAAATTTATCGAATACTGTGAGCTTAAAACGGTTTGAAAAAACTCTTTCTAGGACATAGGGATATAAAATATTTGTTGAAATATCCAAAAGACCGTCCATCCTGTGTATCTTTATGCCTCAGGAGTTATGCGTTAGACTTGACCCATGGCTGGTTTCTGGATAATTCTTGATCTGTTAAAACTCATCCAAGCCAGTTCTCCTCTCAAACTGGCAGTGGCAAGGGAAGTGTGTAGGACATGTCCCACACACAAGAGTACCTGGGTAGGACAGTCAAAGGATTATCCTACACGCAAAAAAATTGTGCGGTAAAAACTACCATTTTAGGGGGTTAACTTAAGCGCTCGCACCGGCAATTTTCAGCAGACCAGAAATACGCTCTATTTTACCATGTCTGTAGTCGGAATCAGATTGTTGTAAATAATTTCTGTCAAATGAACCAGTAATGCGGTGGGGTGTACCGTAAACATAGTAAATTGGTCTGAATTTCCATGGTAGTTTCAAAAATGGGCGTAGTCAGCTAAAATAGTTATTTTTACCACAGAATTTTTTCCCGTGTACTTATGATTTAATACGAAGTGACGTCGATATATAGCTAGATGTAGATGTTCTTGGATTAATTACCATGAGCATTCCAGGAGTATTTCTTGACAAATAACTGAAATAAGCATGGAGCATGGAGAAGAGGTATTAGAAGAAAACATTCAACAGTTCCTAAAGAATCGTTGGAACAATTCAAAGATTGAATCAAAAAAAATAATAGACAGTTTCACAGTATTTTTAAGTTTCAAAAAGGAAATCATAGAACAATATTGCTGGTTGTTGAGATTCAGAGGATCTTCTAGTTTTTGTCAAATCTGTCTAAGTGAACTGGTCCGAAAAAGGATATAAATGTTGATCAAATAGTAAATGACTAATGCAGTTGATCTAAAACAGACCTGCCTAAACGTTTTGAATCGCGGGTCAAATCTCCGAACTAAAATTGTGTGGCGGGCCATTTTTTTGTGCTCTATGGATCAATCTATCAAATCAAGTAGTGGAAAAAGGGTAGTTTGGAAAAATTAAAGAATATATAAATGATTTTAAGCATCATGCTAAGAGTTCTATAAAAATCATTCCCGGAATTTGGTTATAATTTTTCCAGTACTCTGTGAAAATTGTAAATATACTCATGAATGCTTTAAAATCCTTTTGAAAATTCTGCTCTGGATTATGTAAAAATGATGTCTAGGATTTTATTTAAAAAAGCTCAGAGTTCAGTAAAAAAAACCCAAAAAAAACTTGCTTCACCTAACCTGCTAGTATCTAGAAAATCTGTCTTAAAGTTCAGAATCATGCTCTGGATCTTGGCGAAGATTTTTCTAAACAGGCTTCTGTATGGTTCTGTAAGAATTGTACCTATGATCCCGTCAAAATCTTGCACAAGAATCATATACTGTTAGCATTACGAACGCTACCGAGGAATAAGTTGCGGATTAAGTTTTATAAGATTCTATGGATAGCTTACCTATAAAGATTCTGTTTCAAAAAGGTGGATTGTATTGAAGATTTTGTGAGAATGGTGCCCATTATTTTTGAACAAAGTTTTTTTTTTGTGAAAAATTCTGGCCAGGATTCCATTACAGGATTGTGTAAATTTAATTACCAAAAATCTGGTATTATAGTTAAGTGAATTTGAGTATTGTAAACAAAGCCTTTCTGCAAAAACTTGTTTTCAACTTTGATAGAAATCCAAATTTTGTAATTGTAATTGTAATTGTAATTGCTCAATCCACACCCTGGCAGACAATTATCCGCCCATCTAGACACGGGCTGGGTGAGGACCTACCAAGCCTCCCCGTTAACATGTCCTATACCGTTTAGCACACCGGGATCTTCCACAAGCAGGCGCCGGAATTAAAGCGGTCCCACAAGCTTCAGATACATTAAATAGATATAGTCCCTCTGCACTAAACCGAATAGCGGCCTTCATATCATCACTAGCACTGCCTATCCCGCACGCCAAACAAAATGCCGGAAGTAGCGTGCCGTGTAGAACATCCGATGTTCTACACAGTACATCACCTCCGACACCATGCTCAACGTACAGCAAAGACATCGCTAATAAAAAAGCGGAATGCGTCATTCGATTCAGTGCCAGAGGGACTATAAATGTAACGAAGAGGAAATGAAAAGATAGTAGAGATGGTTTGGTTGTTGGATTGCTGAAACGAGAAGAAATAAAGTCATTACGTTAAAACGTGGTTTTTATAGTTGAATAAATGTATCGATAGTTTCTCATCTGTTTCTTTTCCGTGTCGTAGTTGCGTCGATTCTATCCACCTCGAGTTTTGTCGTCTCCGCTCGAGCAATGAGGACCGCGATGAAATGAAAATATAAAAATATGACCATTAGTGTTTATCTATTATTTAATGTGGTTCTCATTTGCTTTTAAATACCTAAGTAACATGTGAACTCTGCCTCTATCAGAAAATTCTAATGAATTATATTTTATTCTCCTGCACTTTCCCTAACACAAAGTATTCCTATTTAGTACGACATTTACAAGTGCAAAAGCGCAAATAAAAGTGTGGGACCTCATCGAATCATGTTGATGCCCTCAGAGCACTCATTCTTCGATTTGCGAAAAATGAGTCCGCTGAAAACACCGACCCGACTCGACGCAATCGCGCACCTCTACCAACGCCTCCGCACATGTAAAAACTTCTGCGATAAACCTGTGGTGTGAAAGAAATGCGCAATATTATTTTAATTTCAATCCTAACTGCATGACCCGTAGGCTCTATGCGTATGATTGTTCATTATTTTAGCTAAATATACCAGTTATTCCTGTACATCAGAAGAAAAGAAAAACGATTAAGAATATCTTGCAGCGTAAAGTTTAAGTGATCAAATATTAATCCTTTCTTCGAACCTAATTTCATTATACATTGGGTTATGCTATGCTTCGCGTGTGATACGAACAATTAGATTTATCAATATAATGCATTAGCATCCAAACAAATACCCTAGAAAAATTTTCTTATTGTCCGACAAACATTTCAAAACAATTACGAACTGCAAAAATTCAACGGTAACTTTACTCAACAAAGCTTTCATTCGATCACCCTTAAAATACACAGTCATCAGTAGACCATGCACTATAATATCCTCCTAATATAACGCAGAGCTAAAAATCATCTCTTGCGTTACCCAATCTGAACAAGAAAACATTTTCAAATACAGTCATCTCTCCCTTACTCGATATTGAAGGGACCATCGAGTTAGGGAGGTATCGAGTTACAGAACACAAAAGCAGTGCAACTGCGTTTCAAGGGACCATCGAGTTAGCCATGAAAACCAACTTTTACTATGGTTCTCTAACTCGATATCGAGATACGGAATATCGAGTAAGGGAGAGTTAACTGTACTTCCCATAATTTGTGCACGGCAAAACAGATTCCGCTTTCTACGTAATGTAACCTAGTATGAACAGCTGCCCAACTCTCCAGACCTGCGCCCTCCAAGATCCAAGGTGCTGCTGCCTTACGTTCAAAACTTCTTTCCTCAAAGTCTGTCTATCAATTCCGAACTCTATTGCATACTACCATACCAATCAGACCCTATTCCTGACAAGACACAGAGTCATAACCCCAATGTGATGGATTTACCCAGTAAATCCACAACCTTGTCCTAACCCCTCTTACGTTTCGCTATCCTCGAAAGTCACCCATATTGATGCTTGGCAAAAAATATCAGTATTCAATCCACAAATCCCAAATTACACCACATTACGTTGGTCCGTTTGGCGTCGCCGGTGGATACCTGTTCTGACATTCGTTTCTTTTAAACTCCATTTCAACCATGTCCCTCCACTTTATCAATACGAATGTTGACGAATCACGATAATCTGAAGATCGTGACCAGAACGGAGGTAGGATAAATCACTAGGGACCAACTACCACCAGTTTTCTCAGGATTCAATCCCTGATCATGGCACGTCTTTTTCCTCCGGAAAATCAGCTTGAGCGATAGGCTTATGATTATCGCCGTGACCGATAATTTCACTCCCTGGTTGTTTACAAATAAATTAAAAGTGCTCTTTGTGCTAGTATAATCACAGACAAACAGACGTCACACTCCCATCGTTGTCCATCGACTACCTTTTTAACGGTTGATTCGAAAATATGGTAGGTGGCCAATCCGCCACCCGCAGCGCTCGCATCGTTTTTGTTAGTGTTTGACGTTTGCTCACTACCGCCATCTGTTGGCGCGTCGGCCAAACACACCGATTTTAGTATTGGGCGTACATGTCCTCGTGACTATGAATTTGATCGAGATTTGAACTTTGATAGAACTTTGATAGAAATCCAAATTTGTCTATAAAATAATGAAGAAAGTCTTAGGAGATAAATTGTTGTTGCATTATGTTATTAAAATATTTACCTATATCCGATGATTGATATGTGTATGACTGTATGCATGGTTTACTGAACTTCAAAAAAGTATAATCAATAAATTCAATAATTTTATGTTGTTCATTCAGTCACTTTTTAATCAAATATGTAATGTACAAAATTATAAACTGAAATATAAGCTAGGAATTTAATCGCGATTTGAGACTTGGCATGTTTTAATTAGGAATAGATATAATATTCAACGAGCCAGATATGTGAAGAGTCTTGAAACTATTTGTGGGTCGTGTAAAATGAACCTGCGGGCTTGATGCGGTCTGCGTGCCGTACGTTGGGTAGCTTTGATCTTACAAATGACCTTGAAGCTTTTTCAGTCTAGTGTTAATGATCAGCATGAAAACAGTCACTTTCAGTTTGCTGTCTAGGATTCCAAAAATTATTTATTTTTTTCTGGACTTCCGTGACATAAAGATTTTGCCAACGTTTGTCCTACCCATGGTTTTGAATGTGGACGCGCCTCTGGAAACTGGCTATTACTTTTGACATTGACATTGGTTGCATCTTCCAAGTATTCTTTGTAAGGTTTGGTCAAAAGTCTCGTCAAAAACTTATCAAAAATCTGGTCAAGACTACCATGAAATTTATATAAATCTGTAAAAATCCGTACAAAATCTCGTAAGGGCCTCATCAAAACTTTGTCATAGATTAAGGATTAGTCAAACTAGTAATTCAGACAAGGCTTTATCAAGAATCAGTATCATAAACATCTCAACACTCTTAATCATTCTGTCCATGATTTCTGTAGATATCACAAGAAATATGTTATTTATTTTTTCGCTTAGCTTTCCGACAATCTCTACGAATCTACTAAGAATTTCAAGAATTTTCAGAATCCACTGAAAAGCTCATTAGCAATCTACAAATAACCATTTTAGTGATCTCTCAGAAGGAATTTTCAAGAAACTGTCTATTATCGATTCAATTCCCGTTACGATTCGAGCTAAGATCTCATTAAAAAAATTCCAGAATTTAAATGGAAGTATCTCGCTAAGAACCTTGCCAGGAATCCCTAAGTACCTTCCTAGAAATGTTGCAAAGATCTTAAACGTTAACTATCTCTATACGAACTCACCAAAGATTAGTCATGATGCGAAGTACGAGTGACAGGCATTTTTTTTTTTAGTTTTTAGTGCTTTGAAATTTAAACAAACCGGTAGTTTTATGTTTGAAATACAAATTTTCCCGGTGTGTTTTCCAAATTCCCGGGTATTTCCCGTATTTTTCCCGGTCATTTGTAATTCCCGGGTTTTTTCCCGCTTTTCCCGGATGGATGGACACCCTGAGTTATTCACCCTTATTCTTGTTTTCGATGGATCCAACTTTCGATCGAATCCTATTCGCTCGAATCCATGGCCCAATTCATTTGATTTTGCTGCGGGTATGCAAAACGGTTTTTGATCGAAAAAGCATCAGAACGTAAACAAGAACAGGGGCGATCAACTCTGAGTTTTCTTAGCCAATTGACAATTTTGCATGCGTTATCGTCTGCAAGGTACGAAGATATTCTATGTCATGGAAGTCTTGGAAATTTCCAATCCGAGCAGATCCACATACATCCGGTCAAGTCATTGGGTCGAGCCATTAGGTTTATGTCGATTTTTAACCATGTTACAGAAATAAAATTATTAATTTTCTCTAAAATTGAAAAATACAGTAATATCTATATTTGTGAAAATACGAGACTTTACTTCAGTATTATATTTATCTTCTGTATTTGACATTTTGAAACTTATTGATAATAATATAGACACTTAATTCTATAATAGTTCAGAAGCGACGTTGGTATCTGGAAACGATAGAGGGATGAATCATTAAACGTATTGCAAATATTCAAAATAATGGGAAAATTTCGCAGATACGTGACTAACATATCTTACGTGTGAAAAAAGCAAGAGCTCGCAAACACAAGATGTCATTAAGGTAAAGGTACTATTTACTACACGAAAAGTTGGAACCATCTAAAAAATCACTCCACGTGGATCCAATACAGGTGTTGACGTTGTAGCTGTCGTGGAAAGATCGCCCTTACTAATATTTCCACCAGTCGATTTTTGCTTTTGACCTTTCCCTTGTTGACTAGTAACGTTGGAATGAACAGCTTCACCATACGAGGAGCTGCTGGGAAGTCTCGTGTTGCTGGAGTTTTTCATACCATCGTCCGAGGTACTTCTACTCGCTTGTTCATTACCAAGATTACTATCCTCACTATCTCCGATGAACGCATCGCCAGCTGCTTCTTCATCGTCATCATGACTGTTTTCGCTATCTTGATCAGTTTCATTGTCTGGATCGCTCATTTGATCTTCATACTCATTTTCAACGTCCTCAAAATCGTCAAAGGTTTCCTGTACTTCTTGCTCATCTTCCTCTGTTTCCTTTGCCTCCACTTTGATGTCCAAATCGGGTTTGAATTGCTCTCCGGGAAATTCTCGTTTTTCCTCTTGATACTGTTTGATGCGTTTCTTTCTCGCAATTTCCGAACATTTTCCACAGTGGTAAACAATTTTGCTTTCACCAAACTTTTCTTCCATACTCGTATACCAACCAGACAAACTCAACGCACTGACCTTACTCTTGTCGTTCCAGCAAAGTATTTGTGCCTTCAAAATGTGTTCGTCGACTTCTGTGATGCAGGGATCTTCCTTAATCTTCTTAATTACCTCGTCCACATTGGCCAACTTCTTTCTCTTTAGGCCACTACTGATTGCTGTGTCGATACAGCCAAACGAAGAAAGCGACAGTTTTCCCTCAGAATCCGCTCCCATACTTTCAAACAGCTTTTGCCGTTCTTCTTCCATGGGTAACAACTTTGCACGGTTGGCGATATTTTGCAGAGTGTGGAAAAAGTTGTAGTTCTCATTGCGTTCCAAAGATTCGATTGCATGAAGCCATTCCTTCGACTTTTGCAGAGCATCTCGAAGTTGGTTATGCGATGGCAAGAAATCTTCGATCACGTGAGCCCGATCGAGAAGGTTCTCAATTTCGCTGATCTTATGCTGCGTTTCAGTTTTGAAACATTGACTTGCCGACTGTTCCCAATCCACAATCTGAAAGTAAAATTAATGAAAGATAGGACATTTATTAATAATCTCAGAAAAGAGTCATCTATAGAAGGTTAGAAATTATGAGCATTACAATAAAAAAAACTATGTTAACCCTCTAATACTTAAATACACTCGCCTTCTATTCAAGGAAGCCCTAGATCATCTAGGAGTATAGTAACTCTTCCATGTGCATTCCTCCTTTTTCAAGACTTCTTCAAGAACACAACAAGTGTTTATTCTATGAATTCCTCTAAAACTATAGTTCAGTATTTTGTTTAACTTACAGGTGATCATCGTTTTTCGCTTGCTAAATCGAATTGGTACGATTAGCTCAATAATAATTGGAATAAATTTCAAAGCTCATTTTTTTTCATCAAGCTTTAAATTAAGTGACGTAAGCTGCCGTGAATCGCCAAGTCAGTCCCATCTGCAAAAAGTAGGCATGTAGAAAATGGGCTGTGAAGTTTCCCAACTTGTTTTCCATGCGAATATTCATAAAATTCCAGAGGATTGGAACGTGTTCAAATCTTCATGAAACTTACACTATTTACTTTTCACTATGATATCTATCTGTGAAAAATATAAAGATGATCAGAAAGCTGTTTTTTTTGTTACACTGTCGGAAATTTGTAGTGGGACTGATATACGGTTACTTTTCATTATGGGACAATGTGACTTGTTGTTTTTTTTTCGATTTTTTCGACCAAATCATATCATCTCAGTGCAGCCGAAAAAGCATTGGAAGATATGTTAAAAACTGAACTGAACTCAATTTTGAAAAAAATGCAGATGGGACTGACGATACCAGGCTTGGGAACTGTGACCACTATTCACCACAGTTCATCGATTCTGCCAAAACACAAAGCAGCAGCAGCAGCAGCAGCAGCATCAATAGAGCTTAGTGATAGTTGAAAACACGAACACTTGCATACGCTCATCATACACAGTTTGTTTTTGTTTTCCTCAACGAAACTTGCACACACTCTCCAGACGCATCAAAATGCATATGGAAATATTACCCAATTTTAAATACTCACACCCAAGTTCTGGGTGTTTTCCGAGACAGAGTGCATATTGTTTTCCTCTAAGGTTCACAACCACATCTACACTAGGGCACCCATACCATTGAGCGTGATAACCACTATACCATCAGGCGTTGCGCTGCCAACGGTTCACACACTGCTTGAATGTTTTTGTCTCTCCTCTATGATCGTTTTCGGGCAGCCATCTCGAGGTGAATGATTGAAAAAAATGTTAAATAATTCAATCGCTAATATTTCGCTTGTAATTGAAATCTAGCACAATAATTCCGTTGCGATTCATGAATCTATGACAAAAGGTCGAAAGACAAAAGGTCGAAAGGACAAAAGGTCGAAGAACAAAAAAGAAGGGACAAAAGGTCGAATACCTTTTTTCAAAGAAGGAAAAATTTCCCACCATGCAAATCATTTTCGACCTTTTGTCCATTCGACCTTTTGTCTTTCGACCTTTTGTCCTTTCGACCTTTTGTCTTTCGACCTTTTGTCCATAAACCGCGATTCATATAAACAAGTTCAATTTCATGCTCCCTTTATCGAGCAAAAATGCAAAACCCCGAAAACCGGAAAATCGTGTCACCACTGTGCTCGAGTCATTTCGCATTCGGGTTTGAAAAAACGAAGAAGAAGATTACAGTTTTGAACTGTTTTGAAGAGCCGTGACATGTTTTTGTTTTGAACGGTCATGGTTTGCTTTGGATTTTGATAGTCGTGTAGAAAAATGTAAATGTCGAGGTGATAAATGTTTGCTACAGTACATTTCCCATCCTTGGTTTTGGCTCTATGCAAAACTACTTTCACCGAAATAATTTAAACGGATTACATTACTCCTCAAGAAAAGTTCAAAACAAACATAACGCATGTTCGTTTGGCTCACGCTTTGACAGTTCTTGCTGCTCGATTGGCTCACGCTTTGACAGAAATGTCAGCTTCCGCATATCTCTCACTTAAAGGATAACTAGTCGAAATTATTTTGAATGATTTGTCATTTAAGTGCCCATAAGTGGTCATATGATTACTCTTGTCTTTTACGTAAGTCTTAAATGTCAAGTCCTAACAAAATTAGGCTGTTTAATCATAGTTCTAGTTCAGTCCGTTCTTGTATTTTGAAAGTCATTTGTCATTACGTTCATACATGCTTAAAGAAAAGAGGCGGCATCCACGAATTACGTAACGCTTTAGATGGAGGGGGGAGTAGGCTCAAGCGTTACGACTCATAGACTAATTTGAAATTTTTCGTACAAAAAGCGTTACGGACGGGGGGAGGGGTCGAAAATTTCCCATTTTAGCTTTGCGTAATAAATGGACGCTGCAAGAGTCACTTTCCTTGTCTGTTCAACAATCTGCTTTCAACCGGTTTAGCATTACAAATGCATTTATATACTTGTCTCGCCACTTTTCACTTGATCCTCTGAGAATCCGTGAAATGCATCCTTCGTAACCGACAAAGAAATATTTTCAAAATTAAACTATTAACTAACCTGTAACATGATGCCATGGAGCTCAGCAAGTTCCTTCTCCAAAACGGTGTGAGGAAGAATCTTCATTCCTTCGTCCAAAAGCCGTTTGATTTCATCCAACGATAGACGATCAATTGTATTTTCTCTCAGCAAACGAACCTGCTTGTACCACTTGAACTGAGCAAGACGATCCTTCAGCTGCACTATTTGGGGCAATTCAATGCACAGTGAATTACCCTCTTCGATGAGATGTGTTAGCTGCTGAATGTTGGAGTCCTTGAACCGGGTCTTCATAGCACTTTCAACCTGCTTCACCCACTCCTTGCCAATTTTTTGAAGCTCTCTTACGCTATCGCCCTCACGGATTATACAGCGTAGATTGTTGATTTCATTGACAAACATGTCCAGTTCCTCCAACGTTAGCTTATACTTGGCGCACTCTGCTGAGTTACGGGTCCTAGTACGTATCTTATTGATATCCAGCTGTTGAATTACGGTGATACATTTCTGGGCCTCCAAGATGGAAAAGTTCAATCGTTCCAGTATGACGCTATTGGGGAATTTTTGTGTTTCAGCTTCCTGGGCAATCTCCTGCAACTCATCCAGAGTGATGTTGGTGCTGACTGCCGGGTCAAGTACATCCCGCACTTTGAACAGCCATTTTTCGAACGATTCGGCTTTCACCTTAAGCTTCTGCACCATCAGTGGAAGTTCATCCAGTGTGTAACGATATTTTAGAGTGTGATTCTCTGGCGGACATTCGCATAGTTCAGCAAAGTGGCGGAGACAAGCTAAGTTAGTGGTGCATTTGCATGTTACAGCTGATAAGAAGCAAGTGGTTTTGCAGATTTCACATTGCCTTGCATCATCCGACAATAATTCGAAAGCTTCGCGTTCAGCATTTGTGACGCCCTGGAATGATTGAAAAAAAAAAGTTTCGTTAGATATGTTAGGTATGTAGATGCAAAATATATTTTCTATAATACTCATAACTTTAATTAACTACGCATCCCCGTATTTAGTCTATGGTTAAACTGGTTAAGAGAATTCCTGCGGAAATCTAGGGAGTTGGTGTCAGGCCCTGCAAGCCAGCCCTAAAAAATCAACAAACGACTAATCAACGAGAGAATACGAACCAGGACAATCCGCGAAGACCACTGCGACGTAAACAAACTAGCGATGGGAAGCTTGGTACCGTAAGGGCGCCATTCACCGCTCATTTAATAGCATTTCAACACATTAAATTCTATCAAAAATCGGTTTTTCGATATTTTTCGCAACTTTTTGCGCTAGACGCAAGATAAAACATTTGTTTTTGTAGGAAAGAAGATGAAATTTAAACAACGTATAATGGTATCGAATAACATGTATGCCAATGATACATGTGTAGGGCGCCATTCACCGCTCATCCTAAGTATGAGGCTCTATATACACAACTACAGTCGACTCTCCATAACTCGATATTCAAGGGACCATCGACTCATAGAATTATCGAGTTATAGAATATACCAACGCCAAAAATCCCAAAAATTGAAGAAACAAATTTCCAATACATATATGATTACTACTGCAAGAAAGCAATAATATTTTGTTGATATTATTTTACAATCAATTATTTGAAAACTTTTTTCGAAATGTTCGAAAAACCCCATTTTTTAACCTACAATGTTTTTTTATTTTAATGTTTTTATACATTCATTAAAACTTGCAAGTATTTATTCACTTCTAAACAAGAATTGGTCCAAGTTTCCCCGTATAAGAAGGATTTTAAAATGGATATCGAGTTATGGAGGGAAATTTTCCTCTCACGTGACATCGACTAATGGAGATATCGAGTTATAGAAATATCGACTTATGGAGAGCACGATGTATGGGAATTTGAAGGGACCGCAAAATCCATCGAGTTATAGAGTATATCGAGTTATAGAATATCGAGTTGTGGAGAGTCGACTGTAGTTGGAATTACTTTACTTTGACTAGCTGATTGTTATCTTTGTACCATAGTACAACAACATATTAAAGCGTGGCAGCTAAGAAGCATTTTTTCGATCTGCCATAAAAAAAAACATTGTTCAACTCATGCTTACCACCTTGAAATGCCTAAAATTATATTTTATAAATAGTATATAATATTAAATCATATGAATTTCAATCTGATACAATTCATTCTGGTATACTAATACATGTTGATGACTTTTATTACGAAAATTTGTTCAGATTTTTCAAAATAATTCAATGAGCGGTGAATAGCGTCCTTACGGTACGTAGAATTGTAAATCTCTCGACTTCATCTGGAGCACACGCATACTCACCGATGGGCTGAAGGACCGCGGGTAAAGGAAAATGGAAGTCATCACTGTATCGTTGAATAGCAAAATTAACTTGAAGAATTCGGTGAGTTCTTTTTGATATTTACTTTCTAAATGTGTTTCGTAATCGATTACAGGACTCGATGCATTTCCTTACTTATCTACAATGATTCCATAGCGGGACGGGTTTAATCTCTTTCCAGAGAGCGAGTAATGGCGCTTAACCCTTTCTTTCCCACAGCTTTGTTCGACAATATAACTATCAAAATGGCATTTCTAAAAAAAGTTCTTGAACAAAAGTTGTTCCTAATAAGCTATATTATTCAAAATCACAATAAAAAAAATTGATTGTTTTTCAATAGTTAGTTGATTGTTTTTCAATAGTTTGACCCTCAGGTCACTTATTTCGATGTTTGATGAGACAAATGAGCGTATAAATTTATTCCAATCATTTTTGAGCTACTCGTACCAATTCGGTTTAGCTAGCGTTCGTTGAAAATCGGTGGATCACCTGTGCTACCATGGGAAAGAGAGGGTTAAGCCACGGCACAAGGGAGAAATACCTGTGTCCCATCCCACGAGAAGGAGAAGCAACTCATGGAGTGTGCATTAACATTGTTAGCAAAGCCACTCCCAACGATTTTATCTATTTCCCTGAAATGAAACGGTTGGGCTCGTTTCTTCTATTAAAAATTCAGATATTTGCGTTAATCATGTTGTTCATACGTGGATAATCTGATCGCCGTAATATTTTGAATTATCTTCAAACCCAAGTCTGCACAGGCCATTTGCTGCAAATATTAATGCTGACAAGAAAATACTCGAAGAAATTCCGGTATTTCCAAGATGCTTTTCAATATTGGCTGTGCAAGAGATCTAAACGCTCAGGTTGGCCAGGAAGAGGAGTTCAGAACGACGATTGGAGCGCCTACCAGCTGACGAACGAGAACGGCCTACGACTGATAGATTTTGCCGCCTCCAAGAATATGGCCATTCGCAGCACCTATTTCCAGCACAGCATCCCGTATCGGTACACCTGGAGATCACCTCAGCAGTGAGAATCGCAAATCGTCCAGGTTTTGATCTCCGACATAACCGACGTCAGAACCTATCGTGGTGCTAATATTGACTCCGACAACTACCTGTGGGCCCAGATAGCCGTAGCGGTAAACGCGCAACTATTCAGCATGACCATGTTGAGGGTTGTGGGTTCGAATCCCGCTGGTCGAAATAAATTAAAGGTAAAGGAAATTGTCTCGATTGCCAGGGCATAGAGTATCTTCGTACCTGCCACACGATATACACATGCAAAAATGGTCAATCGGCAAAGAACGCTCAGTTAATAACTGTGGAAGTGCTCATAAGAACATCTGAGAAGCAGGCTTTGTCCCAGTTGGGACGTAATGCCAGAAAGAAGAAGAATAACTACCTGGTGATGGTGAAACTGCGCTCAAAACTATCCGTCATCAACGATGTACGGTACCGACGCCCGCCTCGGTACAATCTAGTGCGGCTGAAACAACCGGATGCCTCAATGCGTACGCGCAGCATCTTAAGGCAGCGTTGCCGGATGAGTTTTTCTGGCAACCATGCCGTCGTTTAGCCGCCGCGAATAAGAGCTCTTGCAATAATCGAATAAATCGTGTGACATGTATATCCTATGAGAGTAAACTTCAACTGCATCAGTAGTTTACACCTGTATATCACTCGCGAATTGATATCTTGGTCAATCGAACGATATCTCAGCTGAAATTCGACGATAAATTTATCTCAGCATCGTACGCTACTACTATTGCCATCGTGATATATACGTGAATAGCCATTGTTTCGTTGTCTATTGTGATCAACTGTGTTAGATATGGCTAGTGAGGACCCGAATTCTAGGCGGTTACGTAGCAATTTAACGCCAAATCTTGGATCCGGTCAAAAGAAGGAGGGCGATACAAAATCCACCCCTTCTTTGGAAACTGTTATGATGATGCTCACGAAACGGTTTGACGAAACAAACCACAAAATCGATTGCATGAGGACTGAGGTTAATGGCAAGCTTGACGAACTGAAACAGGATCTTCAAAATCAAATTGACGATGTGAAAGGAGATATTGAGCACTTAAGGGCCTGCTGTGCTACCGAGTCTAATTCATTTCGCACTGATTTGGAGGCTATGAAGAACCGTGTGGACTCTACTGCTGAAACCATCAGTCGTCTAGAGAACCGTTCGGATTTGATTGCTGTTGGTATTCCCTATTTCGTAAATGAGGATCTACATCGTCACGTCTCTGCGATATCGAAAGCTATTGGTATTGAAGAGTGGAAAGTAACACACATCCAATGTAAGCGTCTGCGTTCCGGTCGTTTGGCTGATGGTACCCGCTGTCTCACACTGCTGCAATTTTCTTCAGTCTGTTTGAGAGATGAGTTCTACTCCAAGTATCTCACCAAACGAGATCTCAATCTTCATCACATCGGAATAGACTCCAGCCATCGGATATACATCAATGAAAATTTAACCATGAATGCCAGATCGATCAAACGAGCAGCCTTGAAGATGCGCCAAGAGAAAAAACTTGCGACAGTATCGACAAAAAATGGAATCGTGCACGTAAAAAGAACTACTGATGGTCCATCAACACCTATTATGTCTATCGAACAGTTGTCCCAGTTGTAGCCGCTAGTTTGTTTCATCACACTTTTTTTTCGGTGTTGTAATTGTATGAAATTGTCAGAAATGAAGATTGTATTGAACAGTTGTTTCGTGAGTTGTGACCTATATATGCAGCCTTTGATCATTGTTTTTCGCTATTACACTAATGTCTAGTTTCATAAGAACCACTCCTTCACATACGATACCGAAGGTAGTTTTGAACACTGTTCTCAAGACTGGTAAGCTAAACATTTGTCATGGGAATGTGCAAAGTTTATGTGCCCATCATTCAAGCAAGTTTGAAGAAGTTAGACTATTGTTGGAAATGTCCAAAGTAACAGTCGCTTGTTTCACGGAGACGTGGTTAAATGAAGCGATTCCTGATGGAGCGATCGGGATACTCGATTACAAAGTAATACGGAATGATCGTGTGTACAAAAGAGGAGGTGGTATAGCAGTTTATATCAAGGAGCATATTCGTCATAGATCGGTTTACTGTACATCTCTTTGTGATGACTCGACGTTCAAAACTGAGTGTCTTGGAGTAGAAATCAGCATTGGTGCCATTAAGCTTCTTCTACTCGTAGTTTACAACCCACCTGAAAGTGATTGCTCCTTGTTCCTTGAATCAGAGTTGTCAGGCATTATTTCGACTTATGAGCACGTCGCTTTAGTGGGTGATTTGAACACAGATATGCTACTGAGTAACCGAAGGAGCACCAGGCTTCAGTCCGCATTTGCTATGTTTGGTTTGGAGGTGGTCGGAAATGAACCAACTCATTTTTACGATAGTGGATGCTCACTTTTAGATCTGTTGGTTACAAATCAGCCTAATGATGTAATCGTTTTTAATCAGGTAGCTATGCCAGTTCTTTCGAAACATGATTTGATTTTCTGTTCACTGGATATTGAGGTACAGACATGCCATAAGCCAAAAACATACCGGGACTATGTCCATTTTGATGCTGTAGCTTTGCAAACAGCGGTGGACAGTGTTTGCTGGGACCGGTTTTATTCTTCGGGTGACGTGGATCAACAGATGAACTTTTTCATTACTAGTATCACAACTATTCATGATGCAGTTATCCCTGTCCGTGTTGTTAGGCACCGTAAGAAGTGTAACAGTTGGTTCAACGATGACATCATGCGTGCTATGTATGCGAGGGATCTAGCTTACAAAGATTGGAAGTCGGCACTACCAGATAGTAAACCGTTATTGAAGAGTGTCTACAATCGTCTGAGGAACAAAGTGAATCTATTAACTAGACGGGCCAAAGTACAGTACATCAATAACCTATTTGGATTGAGGGAACCCGTTCAAGCATTTTGGAAAAAAATAAAACATGTTGGTGTTTGTAAATCCAACCAACACGAGGAATGTCTTTTTGAACCTGACGCAGTTAATGCTGCTTTTACAAGTAGTTTTACGCCACTTGAAGAATCTGTACAGCCAATTCCTGTTCATCAACGTTCGGAAAGAAACGCAAATAGGCTCGAATTTCAACCCATTCGTAATTATGAGGTTGTGAATGCAGTTTTCGAGATTAAATCAGATGCAGCAGGTGTAGATGGGATATCCATGAAGTTTTTGAAAATTGTGCTTCCGTTGATTGTCGATAATATTACCTGGATGTTCAATAACATCCTAGCTACTTCAGTCTTCCCGTCCGCTTGCAAAAAAGCAAAAATACTACCGCTACGTAAGAAAAAGCATATAAATTCGATCGATAACTTGCGTCCAATCAGTCTATTGTGCGGTATGTCCAAGGTTCTGGAAAAGCTACTTAAGCGACAAGTGGTAGCACATATTGAAAGGTTCAATCTTCTTTCGGATCATCAAGCAGAGTTTCGGCAAGGTCAAAGTGTTAAGACGGCCTTATTAAGAGTTTATGATGGTATCGCAGTGGCTGTCGACAACAAGGATAAGGTCGTATTGCTTTTGTTGGATTTTTCCAAGGCGTTCGACACCATTTCCCATCATCAGCTGTGCAGTAAGTTGTATGACCGCTATCTCTTCACTGACAAAGCAGTTAGTTTGATACGATCCTACCTATCAGGAAGAACACAGGTAGTCGTCTGTAATGATAAAACATCTAGAAGTGCTGCAGTTACATCAGGTGTCCCACAGGGCTCAGTGCTTGGGCCAGTTTTATTCACGCTGTATATTGATGATCTTCCCAACGTGTTGCACTATTGTAGAGCCCAATTGTTTGCAGATGATGTTCAATTAGTTTGCATTTATCCAGGAAAATCACCGGCTGAGTTGCTGCACCTTGTTAATGAAGATCTGACACGACTACATCGTTGGGCCATGAGGAATAACCTTCGGATCAATCACAGCAAAAGCAAAGCTTTGCTGTTTGGTGTACCAAGACAAGACAATCTAATTTTTCCTGACTTAAAAGTTTATGGAAACCATATTGGGCTAACCTGCGATGGTAGTAATCTTGGCATGATTTTTCAAACTAACCTTAAGTGGACAAAACTGTTCATTCGGAAGCAATGTTCAAGAAAGGCTGCACTACATTTTTCGAAAGATGATTATTTTTAAGTTTTTGTAGTATGTATGTATGTATTATTATAAAAATTGTGTAACTTTGTAGTTTCAACCGTTATGGCGAGAAAAAGACATTAGTCTTAAGTCATGTGTGAAATAAACTAAACTAAACTAAACTAAACTAAACTAATGCTGCAGCATGGTACGCGGCAAAACTTGGAACGATACAGACTGAAGCGGAAACAGCAAACCCGCCTATTCCGGGACAAAAAGCGCCGCCTGGAAGAGGTTGAATGCCAAAAGATGGAGTTGCTGTACCGTTCTCAAGAAACGCGGAAGTTCTATCAGAAGCTCAACACACCCCGCAGAGGCTTCGTGCCGCGAGCTGAAATGTGCCGGGATGAGGATGAGAGCATCTTGGCTAACGGACGCGAGGTGAGCGAAATGTCGAAGCAGCACTACTATGAATACCTGAATGGCGCAGAGAACACAGGCACAGAAGGTCAGGACAGCAAAGGCGATGGCACGTCAGCACAGTGGACAGTGGAAACGAACAAGCTCTTACGATGGAGGAGGTTAAGCCATCCAAAAGCTCAAAAACAACAAAGCCAATGGCAAGGATGGTAATGGCAAGATGGGCCCGGACAGGTTGGCCGCTTGTCTGCATCTGCTGGTAGTCAGGATCTGGGAAACGAAATAGCTACCAGAGGAGTGGAAGCAAGGTGTTAAGTGATCCAATATTTCATTTGTTGCAAGCATTTTTTTCTCAGTGTAGCGCCCGTTAAATTCCTATCCCTCGAAAGAAGCAACTATCTTGATATTGTTTTTGTTTTCTTGAAAGGCGCTTTCCGTTTCCATGTAGAGAAATTTTCAGTTTTTACTAAAGTTACCCGTCGTGTACGGTCGGAAAAATACAGTCCACGTTTTTTATTTTTGACCGCAAAGATTCGTCCGAACCATTTGGTCCTTGAGAAGCCGGATGATGAATCGCGCGGAAATCGGTGATCGTTCGTGAAATCGGTGGAAATAAAAGTGATTTCTGGCTCTGGAAGAAGTCAGAAAAGTGAATTAGTGTCGGCCAGCGGGCGGACAAACGATTTGTTCCAGCCGACTTAGCGACGAAGAAAGGTGATTTCCGGCTCTGGAAGAAGTCGGAAAATGTGCTTCATTCTGCTGGGGTAAGGCAGACGTGTTTTTGCAAAGCCACGAGTGTCTAAAAGTGATTCCCAGCTCCGGAAGAAGTTCGAAAAGTGTGGTAAATTTGAGAGCTGATGCGCGGCTGATGAAGTGTGGTTCGCGGCTCTGGAAGAAGCCGAAATTTGGGTTTGCAGCCGTCAGCGAAAGTCTAGTGGTCGCACAGCGACAAAGAAAAGTGGTTCCGGCTCCGGAAGAAGCCCTCAAAGTGTTTGGTGTGGTGGGCGGTCCCTCGCAGTGGAGGGCAAAGAAGAGCCAGAAAAAGTGATTCGCTTCTAGCAACGGCAGCCATTTTGTGCTAGCCGAGAAGAAACCGCATGGTGATAATTCGACGCCGGTGCTCCGGTGAGTGAAGAAAGAATACAGGAAGAAAGAAAAGTGAAAGTGGCATGCAGTTGCGTTCCGGGAAGCTGAAGAGAGTTTTGTTCTTGTCGCCCGTTGCCTCTCCATTTGGATCCCCCGCTGTGTTTTCCACTCCTAGAGGTGCAACTGCCGGAGCAGTTTTGCCACCGGTTCAGAGCGTGCGCGAGCAAAGGGAAGAACAAGAAGCTCGGCATCGGGATTCGAAAATGGCTGATTCAGTGGCTGCTCTTGAAAAGTGTTTGGAATCAACAGCAGGTAAGGTCGATAGGATTCGACGAGCGATTGTTGCTGCCGACCATGATTACGGTAAGTTCATCATACATGCCCTTGAATTATACGTTCGTACCGTGGATGCAGCCAATGATGAAGACGGTAGTTTATTGAATCGAATATATCTGGTTGATCCAACGCAACGGAATATATTTGAGCCCAAATACATTGATTTTGAGGAGCTGTATCAGTTTGTACGCATTTCCTTATCGGAGATGATACAGCAATATGAAGACGACCAGAAAGCTGTTGCAGATGCGGCCATTGCGGCGAAGTCGAAATTTGAGAAGGCCAATTCCATATGCCAACCAAGCACCAGTGGAATAGTGCCTCCAATGCACATGGTACCGTCTCTTTTGTTGCAACAAGCTCCGCTACCGACATTTGATGGTAGCTACGAAAACTGGTACAAGTTCAGAGATCGGTTTACTGATATTGTGGACAAGTGCACTAACGATTCGCCTGCCACGAAATTACATTTCCTTGACAAGGCCTTAGTTGGAAAGGCCAAAGGAGTTATTGATCAACAGACGTTGAACGATAATAATTACCAGGGAGCTTGGATCATTCTTGCAAAGAAATTCGAAAATTTGCGAATGGTCGTTCAAACGCACATTACACAGTTGCTATCGTTGAAGCCGATGACTAAAGGGAACCATGCGGATTTGATGGGGTTACTCGATACCGTAGAAAAACGACTACAATCACTAGAGTTCCACAATTTGAAAATGATGGACAGGCTGTCCGAGGCCATCATTGTGACTCTGGTTATCACGAAGTTGGACGCGGATACCCGTAGAGCATGGGAAGCGACCGCGGAACATGGGCAGCTTCCAGAGTACAAAAAGACCATGGACTTCCTCCGAGAACATTGCTATATGCTTGAGCGATGCGAGCAGTCGACGAGTCTGAGACCCAAAAGTGTACCCTCTAATCCTCGAAACCCTGCTGTCAGCAGCAAGGTTCACACAGCGACAGTTCAGGAAACCAACAGCTGTCTACTCTGCAACGACAATCATACGATCGATACGTGCAACATGTTCAAGGAGTTGAGCGTAAACAACCGATATTCGAAGGCCAAGCAATTTGGTCTATGCTTTGCTTGCCTTAAACGAGGACACCGAACTGCTAACTGTAAAATCGATAGCAAACATCTGTGTGAGTGCAAGAAGAAGCATCATCCTTTGATGCATTTCGAAGCTAAGAAGACACCAGAGACGGCAACGGGCAATGAGATAAGAACGGTTCCTGAGAGATCCAGTGCATCCAGTAGCGAGCCGCAAACCGTGGCGAAGTGTGAAATTCAGCAGGAATCCAGCGTAGCAGTGAAACAAGTTTTGTTGGCGACAGCGTTGATTGATGTGTTCGACAGCAGAGGCGTGGCCCACAGGTGCCGTGCTTTGCTTGATTCCGGTGCAATGGCAAGTTTCGTGTCGGAAAGAATGTGTGACTTCCTGGGTCTGCAGAAGGAGTGCGTGAATGTTACGGTATACTTCTTCGATTTACGTGTTTTTGCCTGCCGCATGTCGTGGAATTGGTCGTACATAGTGACTGCTCGGAATTTTTTTTTTTTTTGCGGGCCGATTGTTACACACCTGATAGTGTCCTGTTTTCAATGTAGGAAATTTCACGTTTCTTTTTTTTTTATTCTGACTGATCCGATGACCCTGGAGGGATCGGTTCTGCTTGTTACTATTTTCTAAGCAGAATTTCATTACCGTCTTCGAAGTGTAATCAACTAAACTGTAAATAAAATATTTGTTTCCCTCTTTTGAATGCCGGCATTCAAATGATTAAATCATTAACACCTAACCACAAATGCTCTGGGTCCATCGCCAGCTTTTCAGGCGAACCATGACCTGACCTTATACCCCTCCCAACCCCCACCTCCGCAGCACTTATGAGGGCGTCGCTGAGTCGGTGGCCTCTCATTAAGTAAGTGTTGCATCAACATTTCCTTCCTCTATCCCAAGTTACGGTAAAGATGGGCGTGGCCAGGAATAGTAATATTCATGCTTTTGATAATGTTGTTAAGATTGGGCCAAGGTTTACTCCCCAGCCTTGTTTCTGAAAGCAGTCTGGATGAGATTATCAAATGACACATGCATATTGCTAGTATCCAATCTACGAAGTATACCGTAACTACGCTAACGCTAACGCTAACGCTATGCAGAAGGAGTGCGTGAATGTTCCGGTAGTAGGCGTCAACGGAGCAAGAACGACGGTGAGGTTCAAGGTTACAGCTGTCGTGAGTTCCAGATCGGCGGCTTACAGTTTTCCCTTGGATTGCTTGGTGGTGCCCCGTATCACTGGCGCGTTACCATCATTGAAGGTGAATGCAGCTGCCTGGCCGATTCCGAAAGATCTGAAGTTGGCGGACCCGAAGTTTTTTGATCCAAGTCGAGTGGATATGCTTGTCGGAGCCGAGAAGTTCTATGAGCTGCTGCAGTCGCGCAAGATTCCAATTGGGGAAGGTCTCCCACTGTTGCAGGAGAGCTTGTTGGGTTGGTTGATCGCCGGACCAGTGTACGACACGCAGGGCTTTGTCAGCGTACAGGTGAATCAAAACGCGACGATTGACGGATCGGAAGGTCGACTAGAAGAGTTGATGAAGCGATTTTGGATGATCGACGAACAGACGTATGATCCCTTGGAAAACGACGATTGTGAGCGGCATTTCAAGGCGACTTATGCTCGAGCTGATGATGGCCGATACATTGTGCAGCTACCCTTTCGAGAAGATGCGGGTCAGCTGGGCGATTCCCGGGCTCAAGCAGAGAAACGATTCAAGGCATTGGAAAACAGAGTAGATAAGAATCCTGAGTTGAAGCAAATGTACGCTCGCTTCATGCACGAGTACCTCGAACTTGGCCATGCAAGGATTCTGAAGGAAGACGAAGTACATATTGAGGGGGCATATTATCTTCCTCACCATTCCGTGTTGAAGCCCGACAGTTCGTCAACGAAACTGCGAGTGGTGTTTGACGCCTCCGCCAAGTCTACTACGAGTTTGTCCCTTAACGATCTTTTGATGGATGCGCCGATAGTCCAGAGCGCTCTATTTGACATAGTTCTGAGGTGGAGATTGCCAAAATATGCCTTTACTGGAGACGTGAAACAGATGTACAGACAGGTGTTAGTACATTCTGACCATACGAAATTCTTGAGATGTCTTTTTCGAGATAGCCGATCCCAGCCGATCATGGATTTGGAACTACAGCGAGTGACGTACGGCGTGGGTCCGGCCGGTTTCCTGGCAACGCGGTCGCTGATTCAGCTGGCCAAGGATGAGGAGCAGAACTTCCCAAGGGCGAGTGCAGTCGTTCTAAAGTCTTTCTATGTGGATGATGCGCTTACCGGCGCAGACACTCTCCAGGAAGCGGTGATGCTGAGGAAGGATCTGCAAGAACTACTGTGCCGTGGAGGATTCAAGCTGCACAAATGGTGTGCCAACGATCCAGCGATTCTTGAAGGAGTGCCATTGGAAGATCGTGAAAAGCTAATGAACTTTGAAGATAGTGATGTGAATGAAGTGATTAAGACTCTCGGACTATTGTGGGACCCCGCGAGTGATTGCTTTGTGTTTCGGGTAAAACAACTGACGGGCAGTTCGGAACCACCGACAAAGAGACAAGTACTTTCCGAAATTGCCAAACTTTTTGACCCGCTCGGTGTCTTGGGTCCAGTGATAGTGTTGGCCAAGCTAATAATGCAGCGACTGTGGCAAAAATCAATCGACTGGGACGAACCAATTCCGAGTGAAGAATTAGACAATTGGAACAAGCTGCGGTCCGAGTTGTGTGGGATCAATAATATGCGGATTCCTCGTCGCGTTACTGTCGATAATCCGTCGGTGTTTGAGTTACACGGTTTTTCGGACGCGTCGCGTGCGGCATACGGATGCTGTGTGTACTTGCGTAGTGTTTCCGTGGATGGCGTTGTTGAGGTGACATTGCTGTGCGGCAAATCCAGAGTTGCGCCGCTCAAGGAACTGAACCGAAAGGAGAAAGAAGGAGCACCGCCGGAAGAACTAACGATACCGCGATTGGAGCTGTGTGCAGCCATCCTGCTTGCAAACCAAGTGAAAACAGTGCGCGAAACCTTAGGAATCGACATTTCACGTGTCGTCCTGAGGTCCGATTCGAGTATAGTGATAAGCTGGATCAAAAAGACGAAGCCAAATCTACCAGTGTTCATTCGTAACCGTATCGCTGAAATCCGTGGGTTGTCCGCCAATACTGAGTGGCTTCATGTTGGGACAAGAGAAAATCCAGCGGACTTAGTGTCACGGGGGGTATTTCCTGCGGACTTTTTGAAAAGTGACTTGTGGTGGAACGGACCGGGATTTCTTCGGTCAAGTGTAGACGAGACGGCTAATGACGAACAAGAAGACTATAGTGAATCACCGGTTGCCGTCGAAGCGATGGCAGTTGTGATACCGTCATGTGATGATTTGTATCAAGTGATTCAGAACAGTAGCAACTTTCGACGATTACAAAGAGTGTTTGGTTATGTTATGCGCTTCATTCGTAACTGCCGTGCGAAGAGAAGCGGAGGAGAACTTCGTCGTGGAAATTTGACCGTTGCCGATCATCGTGACTCGCTGTACACTATGGTGAGAATCGTTCAACATGTAGTGTACCGCGAAGAGATCAACAGCGTATTGAAGGGTGACCCTGTAAAAGGTAAGCTGCGCAACTTGTGTCCTATTTTCGATGCAACGGAGAAACTACTTCGAGTAGGGGGTAGAATCAAGAATGCCGTGCTTCCATACGATCAGAAGCACCCGTTGATCTTACCGGAGAAGAATCAGTTTACGGACACTGTCATCGAAGCAATCCACCGAGAAGAATTACATGTTGGACAGAATGGGCTGCTAGCGAAGGTAAGACAACATTTTTGGCCTGTCAACGCCAAACGAACCATCAAGCGTATCGTCTGGAGATGCATCACATGCTTCAAGCGCAAACCAAGAGACGTCGAACAGCTCATGGGCAATCTACCGATAGCTCGTGTCACTGCCGCTGAACCCTTTGTTCGGACCGGGGTAGATTACGCAGGCCCCTTCCATTTGAAGCAAGGTCGCTTGAGGGCACCTATCAAATCATATGTATGTGTTTTCGTATGTATGACAACAAAGGCAATTCACCTTGAACTGGTGAGTTCCCTAACAGCTGACGGCTTCCTAGGAGCATTGCACCGCTTTGTTGGACGCCGCGGAAATGTAAGCGAAATGTTCTCAGACAACGGAACAAATTTCATTGGAGGCGAGCGCCAACTGACCGAATTGCGACAGTTGTTGAAGTCCCAGTTATTGGAGAATAAGATTGACGATTTCTGCCAGCCCCGTGGTATTCTGTGGAGATTCAATCCACCGAAGGCGCCTCACCAGGGTGGGCTCTGGGAGGCCGGAGTGAAGAGTATGAAGACCCACCTGTACAAAATTATGAACGAATCATATTTTAACTATGAGGAAATGACAACACTGTTAGTTCAGATCGAGGCCATCCTAAACTCTAGGCCGTTAATCGATCAAGGCAACGACCCCACGGGATATGAAGCATTGAGTCCTGCCCATTTTCTAATTGGTCGCGAATTGACAGCAGTAGCAGAACCACTTTACGATGGGATCAAGGAGAATATGTTGTCACGGTACCAGTTGGTTCAGAGGCGCAAGCAATCATTTTGGAAAAGATGGTCGTCTGAGTACATTACTGGATTGCAACGACGCAGCAAATGGTTCAAGACTCCTACGGTGCTGCGTGAAGGTCTACTGGTGATTATGAAGGAGGATGATCTGCCGCCGCAGACTTGGAGACTAGGTCGGATCGTCAAGACTCATCCTGGAGACGACGGTGTCGTACGCGTGGTCACTGTTAAAACCACCAGCGGCACATATAAGCGAGCAACTACGAAAATTGCCATTCTACCCGTGGAAGATGTAGAGCGTGATCAGGACGTGAATGGTTGAGCCATCCGGCTCCGGCGGGTGGATGTTAAGTGATCCAATATTTCATTTGTTGCAAGCATTTTTTCTCAGTGTAGCGCCCGTTAAATTCCTATCCCTCGAAAGAAGCAACTATCTTGATATTGTTTTTGTTTTCTTGAAAGGCGCTTCCCGTTTCCATGTAGAGAAATTTTCAGTTTTTACTAAAGTTACCCGTCGTGTACGGTCGGAAAAATACAGTCCACGTTTTTTATTTTTGACCGCAAAGATTCGTCCGAACCACAAGGGGTTATATTCCCTATCTACAAAAATGGCGACAAACTGGAGTGTGAAAATTACCGTGCAATCACTATCGTAAATGCCGCCTACAAAGTACTATCCCAGATTCTCCTTCGTCATCTATCACCTATAGCAAACGTGTTCGTGGGAAGTTATCAAGCAGGTTTCATCGACGGCCGCTCGACAACGGACCAGATCTTTTCCGTGCGGCAAATCCTCCAGAAATGCCGTGAGTACCAGGTCCCTACGCACCATCTGTTCATCGATTTCAAGGCGACATACGATAGTATTGACCGTGTAGAGCTACGGAAGATCATGTACGAGAACAGCTTTCCCGGGAAGCTCACAAGATTGATCAGAGCAACGATAGACGGTGTGCAAAACTGCGTGAAGATCTCGGGCGAACACTTTAGTTCGTTCGAGCCTCGGCTGGAGCTATGACAGGGCGATGGACTTTCGTGCCTGCTGTTCAATATTGCGCTTGAAGGTGTCATGCGGAGAGCCGGACTTAACAGTCTAGGCACTATTTCTACGAGATCCGGACAATTTGTGTGCTTCGCGGACGACATGGATATTATTGGGAGAAAATTTGAAACGGGTGTTCACCCGCCTGAAACGCGAAGCAACAAGAGTCGGGCTAATGGTGAATGCGTCGAAAACAAAGAACATGCTAGTAGGCGGAACTGAGCGCGACAGAGCCCGCCTAGGAAGCAGTGTCAAGATAGACGGGGTTATCTTCGAGGTGGTGGACGAGTTCGTCTACCTCGGATCCTTGCTGACGACTGACAACAATATTAGTCGGGAAATAAGAAGGCGCATCATCAGTGAATGTCGTGCCTACCATGGGCTCCAGACGAAGCTGCGGTCAAGGAAGATTCACCCCGCACCAAATGCACGATGTACAGAACGCTCATAAGACCGGTAGTCCTCTGCGGGCATGAGACGTGGACTATGCTCGAGGAGGACTTGCAAGCTCTTGGAGTTGTTGAACGCCGAGTGCTTAGGCGGTGTGCAGAAGAACGGTGTGTGGCGGCGAAGAATGAATCACGAGCTTGCTCAACTCTACGGCATACTGGGTTCGCCGTAGAGTTGAGCGAGCTCGTGGCTGAAGGTGGCTAAAGCTGGAAGATTACGCTGGGCAGGGCATGTTGCAATAATGCCGGACAACAGCCCTGTAAAGATGACGTTCGCTACGAATCCGGTCGGAACAAGAAGGCGTGGGGCGCAGCGAGCTAGGTGAATTGACCAGATGCACCAGGACCTGGAGAGCGTGGGTCTCAGTCGAGGATGGAGAAAAGCGGCCATGAATCGAGTGAATTGGCGAAATTTTGTTGGCGGAGGTTTTATTAAGTTAATTGATGTAAAACCAAATAAATAAAAAATAATATTTACAATCTGATTCCTATTTGCACTTTTCATATATAATTCGGTCGAGGCAAATGACTCTGTACTTGAAACTTGAAACCTATTTAATAAAAAAAAACAACAATAATAATACAAATTTCGCACTTACCCATTCCAGTAAATTCTTCCTTAGCTTCTTTTCGGTGTCAACCATCTCGGCCATGTCGATGTAACAGGCCGTAGCTATGCCCAAATTCAGTCGATCCGGCTCTAGGGCCATTTTGCACACTAATTCATCGTGGGAAAATACGCAATACCGCCGCAATTTTGAATAATGGTTAACGCATTCCCGACCCATTTTCATCCAATCGGCCGGGGCAAAATTGACCGCTTCGGCGAAGTTGTACCCTTGGTTGAATCCTGCATGGTAAGCCCGGGGAAAGGTCACAATGAATTCACCGGCGTGTTGATCTGTTCTGTAGACCGGAACGTTTGCGTTCATCAGTATATTCGGATTCATAATTGTCACAAGTTGATGTAAGAGATCGGGTTGAGATTGGAATAGTTCCGGGGCAGCAGACTTCATTGCCACCTCAAATTCTTCGGCACGAGTACCTGGGACGCCGTACCATGTCTTGGGTTCACCCCAGTGCAAATAATTTATGGAATAGCTCCAGTGATCTTCGTTGTGCCAGCAAAATGTCGCAAAACACATTCCAACGTACATCCACGGTACCTTCATTCCACTTATGTCGGCATTAATGTGTCCCAAAATGGATTCGTCCAAAACAGGAAGGTTGTTCAAATTCCAGCTTGATTCGGCATATTCTTGATCCTCCGGGAGCAAATATAACGACGATTTGGTAGGAAATCCGCTGCCATGATCCATGGTGTGCAAATCGGCGCCGTACTCAACGGTGACATCTTCATCGATCGAAGAAACAATACGCCAAAATTCCTTCTCTACAAGTTCGGTGGGCACCAAATGTACGGGCATATTGAAATAGTTGGATTTGAACTGGTCTGCCATTTCACCGAACTGCTGCAACGTATATTCGCGTTGTGCTTGCTCGAAACCGAATGCCTCAACAGGTTTGGAGTTTTCCTCCACAATGCATTTGGGACAACGCCAATCACCCTTAGGTATTTCTTGTAGAGGTGGTAGCAAACAGAATGTATGATATGAAGCATCACATCCATCACAAAGAAGCATAGATTCTTCAACGTCACCACGATTACACATATGGCAAATATATTTCGCCATCGGGTCATGTGGATTCGGTGTGTAAGGGGTATCTGCTTTGTTCTTAGACGATCCATTTGTACTAGTGTTCAACAGAGCCTTCATACGATATTTTCCTGGTGAAAAACGAGACAAATCATTTTCTGCCCCAATACTGGCCGATTTGTTCATCTGAGCAAAGCGTTGAGATCGTCTTGCCGTCGTTGCTGGCGGAGGTTGGATCTGTTGACGAGCCTCAATCGAATGTGGCTTGTATTCACAGTCCTCTTGCTCTGTTTCCAAATTTGCTAAATCTATGATTTTACCAGAGCGGTAAATGTCAAAGGGATAAAGAATTCGTTCGTAATGAGCTTTCAAATTTGTGCCCACGTTCTTTCCTTGCTGGTATCCCATTCTACAGGCCACTCTTGACCATTTACGCTCTTTAGTCACCACTTCAATGCCTCCCTCTTCGTTTACTACCTTGTGTAGAGTGTACAAATCAAGAGGCTTTCTTTCAACCATCGGAATCTTCAAAGAAGAACCTTGGAGCTCCCAGAACTTTGCAATCTGGTCAAGGAAGTTTAGCTTTATGCGTGTTTCTGCTTCTAACTCGTTCAGACGTTGTACACGCGGCACAAATGTTAATTTCTCGACATCAACGGTGAACGGTGGCTGCCAACTCTGGAAACAAAAGAAAAAAAGTTTCTAATTAATAATCTAATATGCAATCAAAAATATTTAATAAATCAATAATAATAATTATCGATAGTCGCCGATGACCTGGTTCTTAACTAGATCCTCTACTTAAAAAAGGGACGGGCAAAACAGTATGAAATTCATGCTTTGTTACAGTTCATTTATTTTATGTTTCTTCTTATCATATCACTAGTTTGCCGAAGAAAAGGTGAGCACAATGAAAACAAATATATGTTTTTATGCGGTTCAAATTATGAATGATAAAACTAGTACAGCAAAAGCTACGTTATATCAGGAGATACCGTGACATGCTCTATTACCGTGAGGTTAAAAAAACTCAAGTTTCAATCGATCAGATAAAAATAATGTATGATTATTTTCAAGTCTTTCATGTTTTATATAGTAGACCGTTTTATACAATTTGCATGAAAAATATGATTTGAACCATTTTGGAAATTTTAACCATAGTTACAGTTGATGTTGTTAAACATACCAGTGTTCCAAATACCGTGCATCTGACCCCGACCGCCGGGTCACATTTTGAAACATCTCTCAATTGAACGAACGAAGCGCATCAAAAATAAAACAACGTATTGAGGTTTGCATCATTGATTCGGGAAATAAAATATATATATTTCACTTCGCCATTTTGGAATTATAAATGAAACACGGTATTTGGAATACATAAACAACCGTGCCCTAATACCGTGTGTTGGCACCAGGCGATTGCATTCTAACATTATTTTTGTTTGTTTGTGTGTGCAACTTTAGTTCAAGTTTGTCATGGCTTTCAAAATACTACTTAATGTGCTAAGGTTTGTGACTATCATTTAGAAAAATAAATAATATAATATGCTAGAAATCCACATAATTCCCAAATACACGGTATTCGGCAACGCACGGAATTAGAGCAGGTCACGGTACTAAGTCTCAAATGCATTTTTTTATCACTAGAAAGCAACAGTGTTCCCCCGTCATCCCGTAGGCTAACCAGCGGAATCATTTTGGATAAATGAATAATGATCATATTAAGTAAATATGAATATTTATTTATTTTCATTCTACCTAATCGTAAATTTGAAATTAGCATGGGCAAGTAAGATCTCACATTTGCCGAAACATGTCTTATCCCTACACGAAGATAGTAGACGGGGTAAAATGAGCACCGTCAAGATTTAGTACTGCCCATAAAAACATAACTGTCCCATATGGAAAAAGTAAGCATTGTCAAAATAGCGCTCAATGTTTAAAGGTATGTCTTCCCATACTAATCTTTTTTACTTTCTTGTACATTTCTGAGTGGCGTATTCGTTTAGCACTACCAAACAGATAAATCATTTTGCATATTTAATGGGAGTGTAATTGGACTGGTATGCACATATATTGGTATATTATATTATATATACAGTGGGATTCCGTTTTTGGCAACATTTTTGAATACTATTAAAATTTGTAAATATTTTCGTATCTGTTGCTTAAGTCATTTGAGTAACAGGTCAACTCCTCACCGATTACATTCCAGAGCTCCATTTTCGTCGATAGTCCCCCAAATCTCACCAACTACTAAGGGCTCCCGTACGCGTTTATGTACTTTAAAATGGTCATGGATCATGTATTCGCAACGTTTCATGAGACCAATAATCTCCACTAGTATCTGAACTAGAGACCAATCTATTTCTTAGGCATTCATACTGGGTGACCAGCCCACTTGAGTCTGCCAGTAGGTAATACATTAAAAAAACAGCCCAAACTACACTTTATTCTCAATAATATCATTGAAGCGTGCGATAAAAATTATTGACAGTGTTTTAATTTTTTGTCTGTGGTATTGGTATTGTTCCCGCGGATACGATCCGGTAGGGAATAATTACACGGAGAAAGATACGTTCGAATTCACAGTTTATTTCAGACTGATGTGATACATGATATTTCGCCCTATATATAGTCCTTTACCCTAATGTGTATTGCATGGAATTTTCCAGAAGTGTATTGTTGTATACAATAATATGTTGAAAGGTAACTGTTATACAATTGATAGATTGAATCTTCTGGAACTGTCAGACAATGATACAATGCAAAGATAAACAATAACAATGCTTGTTCAATGTTGTGATCTGGAATGATCGACTGGTAAGTAGTTTTACTTTACTTATTAATTATATACTTATCTAATGTTTTGTATATTTCAGGTATGATAATGAATGATGAGAAACAGGTAAGTAGAGTGTTTTACCGAATAGTGCGGACGTGAAGAGTGCGGTTTGGGGCCTCAGCATGAGGCATGTTCGTCTGCCGGCGCGGTGTAATGAAAACACCCCGGCAGCTTGCTGATGGCCTCAACAGGTATGCATATCGATCTTTCTGCGTCAACTATTTTTAGCTACGTTCCCTCTTTATTAGAGCTTCTGTAAGACGTTAGATTTGTTAAGAAACGATCCAGAATTCTATACAATTCAGAACATAATCAAAATGTTCCTTTTGAGCTGGGTCTATGAAAATCCGTCAAAGAGGGTTCTCGGTTCTTGGGGGACTTCTTAGAAATTTTAACGGATTCTTGAGGATATCTGCAGATTCCTAGCGGACACTGAGGATTTCTGGCGGCGTCCTGATAATGTATAATTGATTATTGGGGATTATGTTGAAAATCTGGTGATTCCTAAAAAAACTTATAAAATTGCTGGGGCGAACTGTAACTTTCTAGCGGGATAATGTGGATTTCTAGAAATACTTTCAGTATTTCTAGCGGAATCCAAAGATGCTAATTCCTAGCAAAATCCTTAGCGGTATCCTGGGAATTCTAGGCGAGATCCTACGGAATGAAATAATTAAATATGAAACGATTTATTGCAATTTATTGCAAGATGCAAGATGTTTCATGGCGGAATCCTGTAAATGTCTGTTGATCTCATAAGGTAAATGTTAAACATATATCAAGCTCAATTATAACTCATTTCAAGTAAAAATGATATTCTACACAATTACAAGCCGCATTTATGGATAACCTTATGTTTTTGTTTGTTTATGTTTGCCATCTTGACTGCAGTCAATCATTCATTATGAAATGGTTTACTTTATCAGAAACATAAATTCAAGGAGTACTGAACTTACTGAATTTTGTCAAATTTCCCGCTTAAGTCTAAAAGTTAAACTGATTTTTAATGTTCGTCAAATTAAAAAAAAATATGCCGTTTTGCAATACTCAGCGCTTTTGTTTTGCAAATACGGCTTTGTAAGAACGCAGTACATTTAATTTTTGCGTATTCTTTACAGTTTCAAGAAAATGTCAAGTTCTTGAATAAAGGTCACTTATGCGATTATTGATTTTACGAGACTCAATCATACAAATAGTGTACATAAAGCTTCCAAAAAATCATTACAGATTTTTAGGCGTTGTTAAAAGTATGTTAAACTTTTGCCACAATCAACATAACGAGGCTATAGATCCATTACATAGTACAACCCTACGGAAAACTGCTTCGAAGTGAACCATTTCGAAGTACAGGTATGTTCCGTTTTTATCACGTTCCGATTTTATCACGTTCCGATATCGTCAACAAATTATTCCGTTTTTATCAACATACAAAAAATGTGTTTTTTTTTATTTACAAAGTGTTTGCAATATAAACTAAATACTTATTTTGAAGCAATTTAAATGCTTTTCAATAGCCTCAGAGTTGAATTTTCGACATTATGTTGAGCATACATGGTAAGTGTCAAGTCATCAACGATTCAATAAGGTTTGACTCCTTCATATCCACTAATCAATTGGAGTTTTCAAACTTAGCATGGTCTGTTCGACAAGATTGACCCATCCTTTATCAATCGAGAGTTGCTCTGGCCACGTCCTAGCCACAACTAGAATTTGTGATTAGTTTAAAATGTACTTGAGAGAGTTACAGAGACCTGGCATCAAATAATTTTCTATGTAAATTTGATAGACATAGGGGCTGTCCAATAATTACGTAAGATAATTTGGCGAATTTCCGCCCACCTTTTCCTATGGTATGATTTTTGTATGAACATAAAAAATAACTTGTACAGTAGCGTGGGACAAAATTTAGATTCTCGCTCCAGTTCACTTTTTGGATTGCATTTGGGTCCCATAACAACTGTGCAAAATTTCAGCTCGATCGGTGAAACTATATTTTAGCGCCAGCCGTTCAAAGTTTGTATGGGATTTACTATGGGAAAACTTACTTTTGCAAAGAAAAATCGCCAGAGGTCGCCCATTGACCTCTATAAAAATTCCGAACGCTTATTTGATGCCAGGTCTCTGTAACTCTCTTAAGTACATTTTAAACTAATCACTATTGTAATTGACGTTACTATTGCAAAACTGGTACTACACGTACACTAACACAAGCAAACTTGTTAGCAGCAAAAATTAATTAATTTGAAAATTGTTTTCCATCAATCAAAAATCCATTGTTTCTCTGTGTAAAATCGAATACTATTAGTTTTTTCGACACATGTTGAGCATTTCAGTTCTAATTGAATGAATCACAATGAAAAATATGTGACTTATAAATAAATACAGATATATCACAGACAAACAGACGTCACACTCTCACTGCTGTCCATCGACCAACTTTTTAACGTTCGATTCGAATATATGGTAGGTGGTCAATCGACCGCCCGCAGCGTTCGCGTCGTTTTTGTTCGTGTTTGACGTGTACACACTACCGCCACCTGTTGGCCCATCGGCCACCTACAGTGTTTTTACCATTGGGCGTACATGTTTTCGCGACTATGATTTTGATCGCGATTTGTTCTAAGTGTTACGTCTGTTTCTCTGTGGATATATTGTACATGGTACACTTACCCCTACTTTTTAATGGGGTGGGGTAAGTGGATCAAGTATTACTATCATTTATTGGCAGACTGCTAACGAGAATTTTAACAAGTTTTAATACCCGCAAATGTTGTTTTCGTTTATTTTGTTTTTTATTCCCAGCTTAAATTAGTCAAATTGACCATTGAGAAATTGAACTAATCCACCTTAGAAGTTTTTTAACGTTTCTGGTAAATAAAAAAATATATAAAAAAATTATAATTTCAAAACTCACACGAAACTTTTCGTGGTTTATCTAAGCTGAGTAGCAAATGAGCAAATATACTAATTCTCCAATTGAAACCATATTATCATACCTTATTTGACCATATAAATCATTCTAGACAGATGATACAAACATATTCATAAATAGAATAAAAGAATTTCAGTTTGTTATTCAAAAATAAATGTAATTAATATTTTCAAACTACGAGTGTTTTTCGAAAACATCGTTAGGAATAATCCTACAATACTCCTGTATAAATTTTGAGTATACATGGATGAATTTTCTCCAAATTATTCTAGTTACATGTTTTTTTGTTGTTCGAATTAGTGTAAACTAATGTATACATATTTTTCAATATATTTTTATTAGATAAAGATACTTTTTAATTTTGAAGTACTAAAATGTACCATTACTAGCACTAATAACAAGAACGAGAGAAATACAATTCTTACTATACATAATAACATCACATTTGTTTTGAAAACATTTTTTTTCTATTGGTGATCCACTTACCCCACCATGGTGTGGCAAGTAAATCATTTGGCGCAAATTTTCAAGTCCCTCATACTCAATACATAACAATCAGAAAAATCGAAATAATCGATGATTTGAAGTATATTAGTCCCTCATTTGCTCATAAGCATAAGCATAAGCATAAGCATAGATGACCGTACAATTCGTAGTTGCTACTCCGTGATTGACCAGAACAATCGAAGTTGCACAGGGAATTAATGAATGGGGCTTGGGATTAGCTTACCATTCTTCAATGTGCACAAATCGAGAGCTCAAATTTAAAAGTCAATAACGGCGCCGGCCACGTCCTTACGGTCATCGGGGAAGGGAAGAAATGTTGGTGTGACTACCGTTGTTACTAGAGACCGAGATCACCTCTGCATCTCCACGGTTGTCATGGAAAGGATATTGGGTTAGTGGGATAAGGTAGAGATCTGGGAGTCACCAATGTTTGGTGATGCGATCCATGATATAATCACGCCTAACCGGATTCGCGAAATAATTCGTTAATCGCATTGTACGCCGAAAAAGTGTTCGTCTTTCGCCCACGCAAAAGCAAGCGACACGATCAATAGATCAAACACTATTAGCGATCCGCGGCGCTTTTTAATTTCTCTGAGCGTACGACGCGCGACATGTTTGATCCTGCCCTCATTGCCCGCCCCCGCAGGAGCAAGCGTCAAGGTCGAAGGATCAAACACTACTAACGAAACGATCACTTTTTCACTACTTCGCTACCGTCGCGCGACATGTTTGATCCTGCCCTCATCACTCGCCCCCGTAGGAGCAAGCGTCAAGGTCGAAGGATCAAACACTACTAACGAACCGATCACTTTTTCACTACTTCGCTACCGACGCGCGACATGTTTGATCCTGCCCTCATCACTCGCCCCCGTAGGAGCAAGCGTCAAGGTCGAAGGATCAAACACTACTAACGAACCGATCACTTTTTCACTACTTCACTACCGACGCGCGACATGTTTGATCCTGCCCTCATCACTCGCCCCCGCAGGAGCAAGCGTCAAGGTCGAAGGATCAAACACTACCAAGGATGGAAATCTAGTGATCATGACAAAATAAATGATGCATCGCGGTTGTTCTTTATCGTGCGATCATAGCAACAACGATTAACCATTAGTCGTCAAGTCCTAACAACAAACTCCGCTCTGCGAAAAATGAATCGCTCGGCATGTGTGCTAACGATCAATTGTTCGCAAATCAAAGTCATAACTTTTGGGGGATTTTTACGTTTTTATTCCGCGATCTGCCTTGTGGTATGTCATTTAAGATTCGAATGTCAATCGGGTATGGTCTAAGTGAAAAATTATGCCGTGAACGCGTTCTGATTCATGTTAATCGCGACTTGTAACAACATCCGACAAACGGTTTGTCCCGCGACAAACAGTGCATCGGATGCTCCATTTATCCTTACTATGCACGCGTGATGAGCTGTTCGAATCATGCTTCTGCAAGAGCAACGGCCCTCTTAGACCATTCAAATACTATGTTGTTAGTCGCTAGAGGCGATTTTTTTCCATCCTTGAACACTACTAACGAACCGATTACTTTTGCACTACCGATGCGCGACATGTTTGATCCTGCCCTCATCACTCGCCCCCGCAGGAGCAAGCGTCAAGGTCGAAGGATGAAACACTACTCTATATTAGTCCCTCATTTGCTCACAGAAAAAAGTTTGAATTACATTATTCACGTTAGCTGTACATAACAATGAAGTTGACTAATGATTTTTCTGTATCCACTTACCCCACGGTACCTTATTTCATCTCGCCTCTTAAGGGGCGGTCCATTAATTACGTAAGACAATTTTCGGGGTTTTTCAACCCCCCCTCCCCCCATGGTAAGATTTTTTGTATGATAATTAAAAATAAATTGTATGGCGCGTAAGAAATCCCAGACCCCCCCTCCCCCCATAAACCCTTACGTAATTAATGAACAGTCCCTAAGCTCACTGTTCCATTTATTGTGGAGTTACATACATAGCGTATGTAAAAGCATCCATAACAATAGAAGCAAACCAAGCAAAAAGTCGGGTCTCTTAGCTTTTTATGGAATTTCATAAAATAAATTGCGTATTTCAAGCAAATTCGTATTCAGAAGTGTCTACATATAATTCATAACTTTAATAATACTTAGATAAATATGGCTCACCAGCTGCTTCTATACGCTGTTTCACCACCATGACACATGCAAACACAGTCGCAACTGAACTGCGATGAATACGATAGAAACTCTGTGTAATATTTGACATTTCTCGAAAACTTATTCAAACAGACTCAAGTCAAAAAAGTATACAAACTTACTTTATCGATTCTACGTGTTTTGCAGACGAAATTCTACACATTTTGCTCTAAACCAACACGATTTTTCAATTTTAGAACGTTTACTTTCTGGATTTACAAAACGACGAAAGTAAGATTTTCAACTTTCGCTACCTAACCACTACTTTCGCCGCTTCGCTGTATGGAGACAAAGTGACAATTTCCTCTGAACCAATTCGATATTTCACTTTTAGAACGTTTACTTTCCGGATTTACAAAACGACGAAAGTAAGATTTTCAACTTTCGCTAACCACTACTTTCGCCGCTCCGCTGTATGGAGAGACAAAGTGACTTAACCACGAATCAAAACAAAACACTACTTGAGTCGATTTTACACTGGTACAAAAACGTCGAAAGTAACTGAATGAATCGGCTTATCATTTTGTAATAAAATTTTTGTGAGAAATAACAGGCATTCCCTAGTTTTTAAATGCGAGCTTATTGTATGCAAAATTTAAGCAATGTACACGGCGAAAAAATGTGAAAAAGGTGATTCATTTTAAAACAGTTTTAGAAGACAGGTTGTGATTCTTCTGAATTAAATTTCTCAAAACCGTATGGAAGTTACTTACGTCGATTTGAAAAAGTAATCGAGATTTGAAGAAAGATCCAATGCTGCACAGGCTGGAGTACCACCATATCAAGATTTTAATTAAGCATGTGGGTCGCATGAATCAAAATGTTCCTAACGATATCCTGAACAAGGGAGGGTTACGATCACGCCCCCCGGGGATTTCAACCGGACTATTTTTGTTGGATTATATATGTCAAAATATGGAAAAATTCAAAGCCTTTCGGGTGATGAGCCAGTGGTGTAGCCGGGAGGGGTTCTTAAAGGTGCAATATTTTGCATATCTATATAAATAAAAATGGAGTGATGTTTGTATGTCATTAAATGGTCTGAGAACGGGTAAACGGATTTTAATGTTTTTTTCTCCGTTTTGTTCGTCAAGGGTTCCGACGTGTTTGTGTGTATAAAAATCCCAGGATATTCACCGGGAAAGTTGGATAAACAAGCGCGACCGAAACTGTCATTTTGTATGGGACGATCAATAGCGTTTTTCAACAGCCTACTCGATGGCAAGAAGTTTGCCGGGACCACTAGTCGAATATAATTGTAAAATTTTCTTATTCAACTAAAACTATAATTTTAATGCTGATTGCAGTAGTTACAGACAGATTGTATAACTATACATATTAAAAATGTATATTTATTATATCAGAGGCGTAATCAGGGTAAAAACTCGTGGGTACAGTTTTATAATGACCTAGATTTTTTATGCTGGTTTCCGACCGCTCCGACTTTTACCACGATAATGGAGAAAGGCAAAATATTTTATCCAGTCGTGTAGATAGGTAGGGCAAATATAAGGGCAATGTTAACAATGTAGAATATAAGGAAATACTGTTTCTACTCATAAGGCATGAAAACGATATGGCTTATGAGTGATTTTATTGGCTATTTTTTGAACTACATGAAATATGAAAAAGCATAAGTATGTTACAGTGAGAGGCAAAATAAAGTGCCCACCTTACCAGTTTTCGAATTTCTCTCATTGATTTGGTTCAAATTAAAGTTAACACACCTAAATCTTTTGTGATATTTTATTTTTGATGTTCTTTTAAAGTTGCACTTACGAAATTTTGATAAAAAAAAGAATTTTACTTAAAGAAAAAGAAAATCAATTTGTATTGAAAAAAAAGTAGTGACAAAAATAAGTGCCCACTTCCTTCTTGGCCCCAGAAAAGATGATTTAAGAAAAATAAAAAGCAATTTAATAGTTAATGTGTCCTCCTTTGGCCTTAAGGACTTGCTGGAGGCTCTTCGGCATGCTTTTCACCAGGTTTTGTAGGTGTTGTGGATCTAGTTCTTCCCAGGCGCGCTCCAAGGCTTCAAAATAATTATTTTTGTTGGTAACACCAGTTTTTTCAACCCTGGCATCGAGAATCGCCCACAAATTCTCGATGGGGTTGAGGTCTGGGCTTTGTGGAGGCCATTCCAGCGGTTTAATCCGACAAGACCGGAAAAAAGACTTGGTCTTCTTTCCAGTATGCTTCGGGTCGTTGTTCTAGAGAAATATGAATTTCTCTTCAAGGCCCGTCTGGATCAGCGAAACCTCCAGATTTTCCAGCAAGATGTTAATGTAGGAATCTGCCATCATTATTCCGTCGATTTTCACGAGGTTTTCTACTCCACTCCATGAAAAACACCCCCAGACCATCACATTTCCTCCTCCATGCTTCACCGTTCCTTGGATGTGGTGCTCTGCATCACACACGAGCCCGCCGCTCTCGGTTAGACAGCTCGAGCTTCAGGAGCGCCACATCCAAGGAACGGTGACGCATGGAAGTGTGATGTGATGAAATGTGATGGTCTGGGGGTGTTTTTCATGGAGTGGAGTAGGAAGCGTCGTGAAAATCGACGGAATAATGACGGCAGATTCCTACATTAACATCTTGCTGGAAAATCTGGAGGTTTCGCTGATCCAGACGGGCCTTGAAGAGAAATTCATATTTCTCTAGAACAACGACCCGAAGCATACTGGAAAGAAGACCAAGTCTTTCTTCCGGTCTTGTCGGATTAAACCGCTGGAATGGCCTCCACAAAGCCCAGACCTCAACCCCATCGAGAATTTGTGGGCGATTCTCGATGCTAGGGTTGAAAAAACTGGTGTTACCAACAAAAATAATTATTTTGAAGCCTTGGAGCGCGCCTGGGAAGAACTAGATCCACAACACCTACAAAACCTGGTGAAAAGCATGCCGAAGAGCCTCCAGCAAGTCCTTAAGGCCAAAGGAGGACACATTAACTATTAAATTGCTTTTTATTTTTCTTAAATCATCTTTTCTGGGGCCAAGAAGGAAGTGGGCACTTATTTTTGTCACTACTTTTTTTTCAATACAAATTGATTTTCTTTTTCTTTAAGTAAAATTCTTTTTTTAATCAAAATTTCGTAAGTGCAACTTTAAAAGAACATCAAAAATAAAATATCACAAAAGATTTAGGTGTGTTAACTTTAATTTGAACCAAATCAATGAGAGAAATTCGAAAACTGGTAAGGTGGGCACTTTATTTTGCCTCTCACTGTATATGAATCATAATTTTTTATCAGTGTAGGCATTCATTGAAAAAATAATAGATATAAACATATTGTAAGTTAATTCAAAACTATACCAAGCTATATGAGTTGCATACCATGAAACTTTTTTTTCTGTTAAACATCCTATCGAAGCAAGCATCAACTATATCACTAATGAAAATATGTTAAATATTTAACTTTAAACAAATATTTAGAGGAAAATCACGATTTTGTGTGAAGTTTTTGGATGGTTTTAAAATTGACACTAGGCATATCTTTCCATTCGAATGGATTTAAAATTAAAAATCGGTACATTAAGTGCAAGTGAAAATTCATTGAAAACGACGTCAAAGGGTTCCTGCCCTAGTAACACAGATGTTATAATTGAGGCAGAATAACTCTTATATGACTAGATCTGGTCATATAAGAGTTATTCTGCCTCAATTATAACATGTTTTTTACTCGGGTGGATGTATGCATAATGTCTAGTTATATTACATCGAGGGTACATTATAACGAGATTCGACTGAATATATATCTTACACATCGCTGTCTGCCAATTTGGATAACATTGACCATGAACTAGTATTAACGTATCGAAGGGTTCCGGATGATTTGTAATATAATCGCACTTGAAGAACATCAAAACATATAAGGTGTTCGATCTCGCATCGCAGTTGGCGTCTCCCGTAACAACGCTACTGTATAGCAGCAGCCTACTGTCATTCATCGATTGTTCTACCGTTTCTCGTAACAGCCCAAAGCTATTTATCGGGCATCGTGATGTAATGCTGTGGCGCATCGTTCTTTTCACTTCATTGTAACGTATGCAAAGTGCACAGCACAATGCAAATCTTTATTCCGTACTTCGAGTCAGAGCTATAAAAGCCACACTCGAGACAGCCTCATCATCACTTGTAAATTTGTATCCATTCCATGTACATTATCGTTCGTTCCCCACCGAGCGGGCACGCTGCCCCTCGGTGGTAATGAATTAGTAATCGAAAGTGCGTTTGAGTCGTTGGCCGTTCATCATCAAAAATTATCACAACGTAGGGAAAGACATCCTGGCCGCAACATAAGGTTTATATGAACGGGAGAAGTACACATCGGGTGGTTGCGCGATACTTAATAGCCAGAATCTATATCTTGCTGAATTTAACGTTTTTAAGGACTGTCGATTTCTAAAGGACATTATCTTTATTAGAGGTCCAAGAACCGATCAGTAGAAGAACTTTTTATCTTCCAACCAAATGCGATCACAGTACCTCATCCAGAAATATCATCAAATCTTGCTCGTTTTGATGTTTTTCTGATGTGATGAAACGTACGTTTACCAACTGCTGCCCTTATTCTGACAACGGTGGTTATTTGTCAGCCACTGAAGTATAGTAATCCAATCATCATCTACTCTACTGTAATATATTCTTCCAGCAATTGCTTTGATTTGATGAAAAACGATTAATTCATCTCTTTATAAAATTTTTAATTAAAAAAAACATATTGATTGAAATATACACATTCTTCGGGGCTGTCCATAAATAACGTGGTCATTTTTTCCAATCTTCAGACCCCTTTGTCCTCTATTGTCCTTTAAAAAAATATTTTTGAAATGTGGTCTATCGGTAGATCGCCCCCCCCCCCCTCCTTTTTCCTGCCAATATGTTACCACGTGATTTATGGATGGCCCCTTATGCATTTTCCATATTTTGAGATGTGTAGTTTTGAAAAACACTCGTAAGCAAGGATGGAAATCTAGTGATCATGACAAAATCCATGATGCCTCGCGTTGTTCTTTATCCTGCGATCATAGCAACAACGATTAACTCTTTGTCGTCAAGTTATCACAACAAACTACGCTCCGCGAATAATGCATCGTGTTGCACGTGTGCTAGCGATTAACTGTTCGCGAAAAAAAGTTTGATTATTTCGATAATTTTTCCACTTTATGATCTACCTCCATATATGTTGTTTGTGATTCTAAAACCATTCGGACATTGGTTGAGCGATAAATAATAGCGCGAATGCGGCATGATTCAAGTTGATCGCTACTTGTAACAACATCCGATAAACTCTTTGTCTCACGACAAACAGTGCATCGGATGCTTCATATATCTGCTCTACGTACGCGTAATGAAGTGTTGAAATCATGCTGCTGCGAGAGTAACGGCCCTCTTAGATTATTCCAATACTGTGTTGTTGATCGCTAGAGCCGATTTTTTTCCATCCTTGCTCGTAAGTCATCATTGTTCCTTCTTATTTTGCCAGAACTAACCGTATTTCCTCATCTTCTACATTGTTAATAATACCCTTATGCTCGCTTTCCCCTGTCTACACAACTGGAGAAATCATGTGGCCTTTCACCATTTTCGTGGTAAAGGTGGAAATAGCGTCAAGTGGTCGGAAAATGACACCAAAAATATGTAGGTTTTTATAAAATCGTACCCACGAGTTTTCAACCTGATTACGCCTGTGGTATAATACAGTTAACTCTCCCTTACTCGATATTCCGTATCTCGATATCGAGTTAGAGAACCATAGTAAAAGTTGGTTTTCATGGCTAACTCGATGGACCCTTGGATCGCAGTTGCACTGGTTGTGTTCTGTAACTCGATACCTCCCTAACTCGATGGTCCCTTCAATATCGAGTTAGGGAGAGTTAACTGTAAATATACATTTTTAATATAGATAATTATAAATTCTGTCTGTAACTACTGTTATCAGCATTAAAATTGTAGTTTTAGTTGGATAAAAAAATTTTACAATTTTCTTCGATATGCAAAAACTTGCACCTTCAAGAGCCCCTCCTGGCTACACCACTGGCCCATCACCCGAAAGGCTTTGGATTTTTCCATATTTTGACATCTTCTTCTTCTTTCTGGCATTACGTCCCCACTGGGACAGAGCCTGCTTCTCAGCTTAGTGTTCTAATGAGCACTTCCACAGTTATTAACCGAGAGCTTACTGTGCCAATGACCATTTTTGCATGCGTATATCGTGTGGCAGGTACGAAGATACCCTATGCCCTGGGAAGTCGAGAAAATTTCCAACCCGAAAAGATCTTCGACCGGTGGGATTCGAACCCACAACCCTCAGCTTGTTCTTGCTGAATAGCTGCGCGTTTACCGCTACGGCTATCTGGGCCCCCATATTTTGACATATATAATCCAACAAAAATAGTCCGGTTCAAATCCCCGGGGGCGCTATCGTGACCCTCCCTTGTAAGTCTAAGAGATTCCTAGCTGGATTCTAGAGAATCCTTACGGCTCCTATGTTCTTATAGTGAGTTTCTGGGAATTTTCAGCGGTTTCTAGAAAATACTGAGCGCTGGGTATTCTTATCGGACATTAGGAATTTCTTGCGGGATCCTGAATAAATATACTTAGTAAGATCTCAGACGTCCTGTAAGTTTCTAGCGGAATGCTGTGATTTTATAATTATATTCTGAATATTTCTTGCAAAATCTTGAAGATTTTGAATAGGTTTCCGGCGGAATATAGAGATTGCTATTGGTAGTTCGGGAAATACTTGTGAACTTTTGAAAATCTTCAGGCATATCGCAGCGCAATTCTAAGCAATGTCCTCAAAATTCCAAACAAGCTTTTGGGTCTTGGGCTCTTGACTTCTAGGCAAGATCCTGTCGATTTCTAGTGAGTTACTTCAGAATTCTAGCAGATATCTGTGGATTCTTAACGGACACCTGAAGATTGTTATCGGACTGTAAGGGTTTCATAGCGGGATCCTGCGAAAATCTGATGGATTCAATTATATGATTTAAAATATGCCTGCTCAACTTCTAAAACTCAAACAAAACTCATTTGAAGTGGTGAGAAGCTTATTTGTTTATTCTACAAAATTTTGGGCCACAGTTAAGGATTTTGGGGCGCTCAGGCGACTTGTGGACCGCATGTTGAGCATAACTGTTTTATACCATTTTTCAATTATTTCTAGAGGAATTTTCCATTTCTGTGGAAAATCCAAATGAATGCTTAGTCATGTTTCTGTTTCGAAAAATACCATAGGTTTTGTATATTCCGATTTTTTTCAGCTGTTTATGTATGTCATTTTGACTGCAGTAAATCATTTTATATAAGATGTTTTACTATGCAAAGAACATAATTTTGAAGAGCCATTTTCAATTGATCGAATATTGTCAAATTTGGCAGCAGAAGCGATTAGACATAACCACCAACCCCGTCATTATAAAATTTGACACTTGGACTTAAAAGATACAATTTAATGTTTAAAATCATTATGTTTGTTACACCTTTTTTTGTAAATACGTTTCTAATGAAAAGTATTGTATTTTTGTATTCTTTCACTATTTTGTGGAATTGTCAAGTTCTAGAATATTGGTCTTTTATGCTATTATTGTTTTTATACGGCCTATGTATACAAATAATATACATAAAGCTTATAAAAAATCATTTAAATTAACTCAGCAATCAAAAGCGTGAGGAGCGTCTGTCACAATTAATATGAAAAGTCAATCAATTTCGAAATGAATTATTTGGAAGTCTGGCCATCATTTGGATCCTTAATGATGATGTAATAACGGCCAAATTATGTTCCTGAAATTTAACAAAAAGGGTTCCGATTTTGGCACGGTTCCGTTTTTAGCAACTGAAAATTTCGATTTTGTTGCCAAAAACGGAATCCCACTGTATGTCAATGAGCATGCAGCTTGTTGTATAGGGTGGAAGTGGAAATGATGTCCAACCTAATTTACGAAGAGCATATACAGTTAACTCTCCCTTACTCGATATTCTATACCTCGATATCGAGTTAGAGAACCATACTAAAAGTAGGTTTTCATGGCTAACTCAATGGTCCCTTGGATCGCAGTTGCACTGGTTTTGTGTTCTGTAACTCGATACCTCCCTAACTCGATGGTCCCTTCAATATCGAGTTAGGGAGAGTTAACTGTAGTAGAAATTGTTTGTGTACAGATTCTAATCTTTCTTCGTGTGTGATTGAGAAAGGAGACCATACAATGCTGCAGTATTCCATGATTGATCTTACATATGCAATATATAGAGTTTTAATTGTGTATGGATCATGGAAGTTGTAGCAGAAGCGTTTTATGAACCCTAGCATATTACACTGCGGACCACGTTTTTGTCTCAAGCACCAAAATACCGCTATTCACTCAATTAAGAATTGCTGAATCCATTGCCGTTTTCAAAAATATCATAGAACGTCTAGTTTTTAATATCTCAGCTGTTGAAAATGCAAAAAATGACTATTTTAGCCAACTTGCATGCAAGTTTGCCAGCTTGTAAGACAATTTATTTGCTTAATTTGCCACAGAATTCAAACTTTATGTGTATAACAACACTTATCGGCAAAGTTTATAACAATTTTGATGTGGAAAAGTTATTTTTTGATGGTTTTAAGAAAGTATTGTATTTTTCCATATAAGAGAATCGAAGAATTTTGTATGGAGACAGCAAGCATGTCGAAAAAAACCGGTTTAATCTAAATTTAATCGTGCAATTGCAACCAACTTATATCTAAAATGAAAGTTTAAGTGCAAAATAGCATGCTTGGTGGATTAGATCACAAAAAAGTTTGATAAATTATACCTTAAATTTTATGTAAACATCAATAAAACCAGTGTTTTATACAACTTTGGCGACCTGTAGCTAAAAATTGTGACGTGCTGGAACATTTCTGAAAATGGCATCAGATTCAGCAACCCCAAATCTACTCGAGACACATAATTTGTTCCTTGAGACACGCAAAAATGTCATTTTTGTTACGTTGTGTTATTAGCGCTGTGAATTATTGTATTGTAGTGGTCTACGAAAGAAAGCTTGGAGTCTAAGATTACTCCTAAGTCCCTTACTTTTTCACAATTTTCCACATTTTGCTTTCCTAATGAAATTGAAATGCGTGGTGTTGTTCTTTCTCTGCTAAATTATATTAGGTTGCATTTTTTTACATTCAGTTCTAACAGGCTTTTTTGCACCATATGTAGAATTTTTCTATTTCATTGCGGAATACATTGATGTTTTCTTCATTTCTTATTTCCAGGTAGAGTTTCATGTCATCGGCATAAATTAACACTTTGAGTTTACTGAAAATGAAGGAAATGTCGTTTACATACATAATAAAAAGAAGAGGTCCCAAATGAGAGCCTTGAGGGACACCCGAAGTAACTTGAATTGGTTTTGATTTGTTTCCTTTGAATTTTATTATTTGTTGGCGGTCAGTTAAATACGATTCAAGCCATTTCAGCTGTCCTGGCTCGATTCCAATTTTTTGTAGTTTGAAAAGTAGCATTGGTATGTCTATGCGATCAAATGCCTTGCTAAAGTCCGTATAAAGAGCTTCTACGTGTCCATTGCATTCAATGAATTGAAGTAAATTTGTTGAGGTCGAGCGACCTTTAAAGAAGCCATGTTGTGTGTCAGTAATTCTATTTTTGATTTGAAGAAAGAGCTTTTCGTTGACAATTGCCTCGAAAAGTTTTGGAATACAAGAGATAATGGCAATACCATGATAATTACGTATATCAGATTTTCGGCCAGATTTAAAGATAGGCACTAAGAAGGAGCTTTTCCATATTTTTGGGAAGGTTTTGCAGTTTAGGACTTAGATAGGAAGAGGGGGGTTTAAAAAAGTTGTTTTTTGTTGATTGCTGATCAAAAACTTGGTTTTCTTCTAAAGACCCCTAATGTTCCTAGAAATAATTTCTGGCTAAGCCACTGCATCATATAAATATCGCAGATTTTAATTTTTCTTTTAATGATTCGGTTATCCGGATTGAAAAAAATCGATACTCCGAATAAACGAGTCCGACCTGTACTACAAATCAAACAATACCTAGATCCTATAAAAAAAATCAAAGATCTCTCATGAATGTAGAAGCAGCCTATAAGTTTATGTAAGTGCAAACATTTCGTAAATCGAGCTTAGGATAGCTGAGATATAGTGGGTTGAATTTAGCGTTATAACTGATTTTAAAACTTAGTCCTCTGTGTGTTAATAAATTACAATAACACTCAACGTTCAAATACGGTTTTTGAAAAAAAAAAAAAATCGAAGAGATTCTTTTGCAGATCATTGAATTAAATTATGAAATGACAAGGCGAAGCCTACTAAATAGCGTCATCGCGTATTCATCGAAAAGTGGGGATTTGCTGCAGACACCATGGGCGTTAATTAATTTTATTTGTTTTTATATCAGATTTTTTTATGTAATTAAAATACATTCGTTTAGGGCATTTTTTTTTTGTCTGCGGTATATCAAATGTACACAGGAATCATTATTGTTCAAATCGATGATGAAGTCGATTACCATTTACCAATTTTTATTTAATTTTCTAACTAGTAGAAATTGATAAAACAATCAAACAAACATATAATTTTGCGGTTCATTATTGATCAAAATTGGAAAATTAATAAATCATCGATGGGTTTCTTCTAGCATAAAAAAAATCATTGCAATGAAAACAAAGATGGAGTATGCTCTTCTATTTTTCTGTGTTTCATCATCGCCATGGCAGCAACGAAGCCATGAAAACGCATAGAAGTCTACTTTATGCAGCAGAATTGGAGATAAAATAATTTAAACTGTTTGCTATCACACTTTTTTTTGTTGAAAACTAGTTAAAATGTCGCTTTTTACTCACTGTGGGTGGTCGTATTTTGCAGATTCCATACTTCTCGGCTATCGGCCGTATTTTGTTGATGTAGATAAGGGGATTCTTGAAATCCTCCTCGGAGGGCTCAAAGACCGGTGCTTCCGGAGGCACTTTGAACTGGAACTCGTCGTATTTGTCCAGTGAAATGTGCGGTTTGTGGGGCTGCTGCTGCTGCTGGACGGATTCTCCGCCGCTACCTGTCGTCCCTGATCCTAGCAGGGGATTTGTAGCTGCTCCATTCGTGACCGATTTGATATTGGTACATGGATGAAAGCTGGCTCCCGTATTTTCACTTCCCGATCCCGGAGAATTCGTCAGCTTGTTCTTACTTTTCATGGTGCTTTCAGTTTTAACGCACGATTTCGTGGCTCACTTGGATAAATATATTCAAAATATCAACCACTAGTCACCGATATTGTAGCTAAGCATATATTTTTGCGATTCTTCGAGCTTCAAATCATTCGCATTATATATCATGCTTTTCCTCAAGAGGAGAAACCTCAACTTGGAGAGAACACTTTCAGAAATCAACTTCTAAACTCGCACAAAGCTTACAATAATCACCACTTCGGATTGCTACGCGAACACCAAACACTAAATTCCACTTTTTCCTCAAATTTGCGACAATTTACACCCGCTAGACCTAGTTTTCCTTCTTTTGTAAAACACAGCAAGCAATGAAATTTTGTTGGTACTTTTCTCACTCTCGACGGCGCACGGAAAACAC